>NW_022154754.1:0-87332 GCF_001633185.2 Quercus lobata
CCTTAGTTCTGTCCAAAACTTATATTTTCTTTAAGTAGTTGATTTCCCCATAGGTTTAAGTCTGAGGACCACACAATACCTTGGTTCTGTCCAAAACTTAGATTTTCTTTAAGTAGTTCTGTACAAAACTTAGATTTTCTTTAAGTAGTTGGTTTCCCCATAGGTTTGAGTCTCGGGACCGTGCAATACCTTGGTTCTGTCCAAAACTTAGAAATTTCTTTAAGTAATTCGTTTCCCCATTGGTTTGAGTCCGAGGACCGTACAATACCTTGGTTCTGTCCAAAATTTAGATTTTCTTTAAATAGTTGGTTTCACCATAGGTTTGAGTCCGGGGACCATGCAATACATTAGTTCTGTCTAAAACTTAGAACTTTCTTTAAGTAGTTAGTTTCCCCATAGGTTTGAGTCTGGGGACCATGCAATACCTTGGTTCTGTCCAAAACATAGATTTTCTTTAAGTAGTTGGTTTCCCCATAGGTTTGAGTCTGGGGACCATGCAATACCTTTATTCTGTCCAAAATTTAGATTTTCTTTAAGTAGTTGGTTTCCCCATAGATTTGAGTCTGGGGACCATGCAATACATTAGGTCTGTCTAAAACTTAGAACTTTCTTTAAGTAGTCAGTCTCCCCATAGGTTTGAGTCCGGGGACCATGCAATACCTTGGTTCGGTCCAAAACTTAGATTTTATTTAAGTAGTAAGTTTCCCCATAGGTTTGAGTCCGGGGACCATGCAATACCTTGATTCTGTTCAAAATTTAGAATTTTCTTTAAGTAGTTGGTTTCCCTATAGGTTTGAGTCCAAGAACCATGCGATACCTTGGTTCTGTCCAAAGCTTAGAAATTTCTTTAAGTAGTTCGTTTCCCCATTCGTTTGAGTCCGAGGACCATACAATACCTTGGTTCTGTCCAAAACTTAGATTTTCTTTAAGTAGTTGATTTCCCCATAGGTTTGAGTCCGGGGACCATGCAATACCTTGGTTCTGTCCAAAACTTAGAATTTTCATTAAGTAGTTGGCTTCCCCATAGGTTTGAGTCCGAGAACCATGCAATACCTTAGTTCTGTCCAAAACTTATATTTTCTTTAAGTAGTTGATTTCCCCATAGGTTTAAGTCTGAGGACCACACAATACCTTGGTTCTGTCCAAAATTTAGATTTTCTTTAAATAGTTGGTTTCACCATAGGTTTGAGTCCGGGGACCATGCAATACATTAGTTCTGTCTAAAACTTAGAACTTTCTTTAAGTAGTTAGTTTCCCCATAGGTTTGAGTCCGGGGACCATGCAATACCTTGGTTCTGTCCAAAACTTAGATTTCTTTAAGTAGTTGGTTTCCCCATAGGTTTGAGTCCGGGGACCATGCAATACCTTGGTTCAGTCCAAAACTTAGATTTTCTTTAAGTAGTTGGTTTCCCCATAGATTTGAGTCCGGGGACCATGCAATACATTGGTTCTGTCCAAAACTTAGAACTTTCTTTAAGTAGTTAGTCTCCCCATAGGTTTGAGTCCTGGGACCATGCAATACCTTGGTTCTGTCCAAAACTTAGAAATTTTTTTAAGTAATTTGTTTCCCCAAAGGTTTGAGTCCGAGGACCATGCAATACCTTGATTCTGTCCAAAATTTAGAATTTTCTTTAAGTAGTTGGTTTCCCTATAGGTTAGAGTCCGAGAACCATGCAATTCCTTGGTTCTATCCAAAACTTAGAATTTTCTTTAAGTAGTTCGTTTCCCCATAGGTTTGAGTCCGAGGACCATACAATATCTTGGTTCTAACCAAAACTTTGATTTTCTTTAAGTAGTTGGTTTCCCCATAGGTTTGAGTCCGGGGACCATGCAATACCTTGGTTCTGTTCAAAACATAAAACTTTCTTTAAGTAGTTAGTTTCCCCATAGGTTTGAGTCTGAGAATCATGCAATACCTTGGTTCTGTCCAAAACTTAGATTTTCTTAAATAGTTGGTTTCCCCATAAGTTTGAGTCCGAAAACCACGCAATGCCTTCGTTCAGTCCAAAACTTAGATTTTCTTTAAGTTGTCGATTTCCCCATTGGTTTGTGTCCGAGGACCATGCAATACCTTGGTTCTGTCCAAAACTTAGAATTTTCTTTAAGTAGTTGGTTTCCCCATAGGTTTGAGTCCAAGGACCACGCAATACCTTGGTTGGGTCCAAAACATAGATTTTCTTTAAGTAGTTGGTTTCCCAATAGGTTTGAGTCCGGGGACCATGCCATACCTTGATTCTGTCCAAAATTTAGATTTTCTTTAAGTAGTTGGTTTCCCCATAGATTTGAGTTCGGGGACCATGCAATACATTGGTTCTGTCCAAAATTTAGAACTTTCTTTAAGTAGTTAGTTTCCCCATAGGTTTGAGTCCGGAGACCATGCAATACCTTGGTTCTATCCAAAACTAAGAAATTTTTTTAAGTAGTTGGTTTCCCCATAGGGTTGAGTCCGAGGACCATGAAATATCTTGATTCTGTCTAAAAATTTAGAATTTTCTTTAAGCAGTTGGATTCCCTATAGGTTTAAGTCCGAGAACCATGCAATACCTTGGTTCTATCCAAAACTTAGAAATTTCTTTAAGTAGTTCGTTTCCCCATCGGTTTGAGTCCGAAGACCATACAATATCTTGGTTCTATCCAAAACTTAGATTTTCTTTAAGTAGTTGGTTTCCCCATAGGTTCGAGTCCAGGGACCATGCAATGCCTTGGTTCTGTCCAAAACATAAAACTTTCTTTAAGTAGTTAGTTTCCCCATAGTTTTGAGTCTGAGAACCATGCAATACCTTGGTTCTGTCCAAAACTTAGATTTTCTTTAAATAGTTGGTTTCCCCATAGGTTTGAGTCCGAAGACCATGCAATACCTTAGTTCTGTCCAAAACTTATATTTTCTTTAAGTAGTCGATTTCCCCATAGGTTTGAGTCCGAAGACCATGCAATTCCTTGGTTCTGTCCAAAACTTAGAATTTTCTTTAAGTAGTTGGTTTCCCCATAGGTTTGTGTCCAAAGACCACGCAATACCTTGGTTCGGTCCAAAACTTAGATTTTCTTTAAGTAGTTGGTTTCCCCATAGGTTTGAGTCCGGGGACCATTCAATACCTTGATTCTGTCCAAAATTTAGATTTTCTTTAAGTAGTTGGTTTCCCCATAGATTTGAGTCCGGAGACCATGCAATACATTGGTTCTGTCCAAAACTTAGAACTTTCTTTAAGTAGTTAGTTTCCCCATAGGTTTGAGTCCGGGGACCATGCAATACCTTGGTTCTGTTCAAAACATAAAACTTTCTTTAAGTAGTTAGTTTCTCCATAGGTTTGAGTCTGAGAACCATGCAATACCTTGGTTCTGTCCAAAACTTTGATTTTCTTTAAGTAGTTGGTTTCTCCATAGGTTTGAGTCCGGGGACCATGCAATACCTTTATTCTGTCCAAAATTTAGATTTTCTTTAAGTAGTTGATTTCCCCATAGATTTGAGTCTGGGGACCATGCAATACATTAGGTCTGTCTAAAACTTAGAACTTTCTTTAAGTAGTCAGTCTCCCCATAGGTTTGAGTCCGGGGACCATGCAATACCTTGGTTCTGTCCAAAACTTGGATTTTCTTTAAGTAGTAAGTTTCCCCATAGGTTTGAGTCCGGGGACCATGCAATACCTTTATTCTGTCCAAAATTTAGATTTTCTTTAAGTAGTTGGTTTCCCCATAGATTTGAGTCCGGGGACCATGCAATACATTAGGTCTGTCTAAAACTTAGAACTTTCTTTAAGTAGTCAGTCTCCCCATAGGTTTGAGTCCGAGGACCATGCAATACCTTGGTTCTGTCCAAAACTTAGATTTTCTTTAAGTAGTAAGTTTCCCCATAGGTTTGAGTCCGGGGACCATGCAATACCTTGGTTCGGTCCAAAACTTAGATTTTCTTTAAGTAGTTGGTTTCCCCATAGGTTTGAGTCCGGGGACCATGCAATACATTGGTTCTGTCCAAAACTTAGAACTTTCTTTAAGTAGTTAGTTTCCCATAGGTTTGAGTCCGGGGACCATGCAATACCTTGGTTCTATCCAAAACTTAGAAATTTTTTTAAGTAGTTGGTTTCCACATAGGTTTGAGTCCGAGGACCATGCAATACCTTGATTCTGCCCAAAATTTAGAATTTTCTTTAAGTAGTTGGTTTCCCTATAGGTTTGAGTCCGAGAACCATGCAATTCCTTGGTTCTATCCAAAACTTAGAATTTTCTTTAAGTAGTTCGTTTCCCCATAGGTTTGAGTCCGAGGACCATACAATATCTTGGTTCTAACCAAAACTTTGATTTTCTTTAAGTAGTTGGTTTCCCCATAGGTTTGAGTCCGGGGACCATGCAATACCTTGGTTCTGTTCAAAACATAAAACTTTCTTTAAATAGTTAGTTTCCCCATAGGTTTGAGTCTGAGAACCATGCAATACCTTGGTTCTGTCCAAAACTTAGATTTTTCATTAAGTAGTTGGTTTCCCCATAGGTTTGAGTCCGAGAACCATGCAATACCTTAGTTCTGTCCAAAACTTATATTTTCTTTAAGTAGTTGATTTCCCCATAGGTTTAAGTCCGAGGACCACACAATACCTTGGTTCTGTCCAGAACTTAGATTTTCTTTAAGTAGTTCTGTACAAAACTTATATTTTCTTTAAGTAGTTGGTTTCCCCATAGGTTTGAGTCCCGGGACCGTGCAATACCTTGGTTCTGTCCAAAACTTAGAAATTTCTTTAAGTAGTTGATTTCCCCATAGATTTGAGTCCGGGGACCATGCAATACATTAGGTCTGTCTAAAACTTAGAACTTTCTTTAAGTAGTTAGTCTCCCCATAGGTTTGAGTCCGGGGACCATGCAATACCTTGGTTATGTCCAAAACTTAGAAATTTTTTTAAGTAGTTGGTTTCCCCAAAGGTTTGAGTCCGAGGACCATGCAATACCTTGGTTCTGTCCAAAATTTAAAATTTTCTTTAAGTAGTTGGTTTCCCTATAGCTTTGAGTCCGAGAACCATGCAATTCCTAGGTTCTATCCAAAACTTAGAATTTTCTTTAAGTAGTTCGTTTCCCCATAGGTTTGAGTCCGAGGACCATACAATATCTTGGTTCTAACCAAAACTTTGATTTTCTTTAAGTAGTTGGTTTCCCCATAGGTTTGAGTCCGGGGACCATGCAATACCGTAGTTCTGTTCAAAACATAAAACTTTCTTTAAGTAGTTAGTTTCCCCATAGGTTTGAGTCTGAGAACCATGCAATACCTTGGTTCTGTCCAAAACTTCGATTTTCTTTAAGTAGTTGGTTTCCCCATAGGTTTGAGTCCGAAAACCATGCAATACCTTCGTTCTGTCCAAAACTTAGATTTTCTTTAAGTAGTCGATTTCCCCATAGGTTTGAGTCCGAGGACCATGCAATACCTTGGTTCTGCCCAAAACTTTGAATTTTCTTTAAGTAATTGGTTTCCCCATAGGTTTGAGTCCAAGGGCCACGCAATACCTTGGTTCGGTCCAAAACTTAGATTTTCTTTAAGTAGTTGGTTTCCCCAGAGGTTTGAGTCCGGGGACCACGCAATACCTTGATTCTGTCCAAAATTTAGATTTTCTTTAAGTAGTTGGTTTCCCCATAAATTTGAGTCCGGGGACCATGCAATACATTGGTTCTGTCCAAAACTTAGATCTTTCTTTAAGTAGTTAGTTTCCCCAAAGGTTTGAGTCCGGGGACCATGCAATACCTTGGTTCTATCCAAAACTTCAAAATTTTTTTAAGTAGTTGGTTTCCCCATAGGTTTGAGTCCGAGGACCATGCAATACCTTGATTCTGACCGAAATTTAGAATTTTCTTTAAGTAGTTGGTTTCCCTATAGGTTTAAGTCCGAGAACCATGCAATACCTTGATTCTATCCTAAACTTAGAAATTTCTTTAAGTAGTTCGTTTCCCCATAGGTTTGAGTCCGAAGACCATACAATATCTTGGTTCTATCCAAAACTTAGATTTTCTTTAAGTAGTTGGTTTCCCCATAGGTTTGAGTCCGGGGACCATGCAATACCTTGGTTCTGTTAAAAACATAAAACTTTCTTAAAGTAGTTAGTTCCCTCATAGGTTTGAGTCTGAGAACCATGCAATACCTTGGTTCTGTCCAAAACTTAGATTTTCTTTAAGTAATTGGTTTCCCCAAAGGTTTGAGTCCGAAGACCATGCAATACCTTCGTTCTTTCCAAAACTTAGATTTTCTTTAAGTAGTCGATTTCCCCATAGGTTTGAGTCCAAGGACCATCCAATACTTTGGTTCTGTCCAAAACTTAGAATTTTCTTTAAGTAGTTGGTTTCCCCATAGGTTTGAGTCCAAGGACCACGCAATACTTTGGTTCGGTCCAAAACTTAGACTTTCTTTAAGTAGTTGGTTTCCCCATAGGTTTGAGTCCGAGGACCATGCAATACTTTGATTCTATCCAAAACTTAGATTTTCTTTAAGTAGTTGGTTTCTCCATAGGTTTCAGTCCGAGGACCATGCAATACCTTGATTCTGTCCAAAACTTAGATTTTCTTTAGGTAGTTGGTTTCCCCATAGGTTTGAATCCGAGAACCATGCACTTCCTTGGTTTTGTCGAAAACTTAGAACTTTCTTTAAGTACTTGATTTCCCCTTAAGTTTGAGTCCGAGGACCATGCAATACCTTGATTCTGTTCAAAATTTAGAATTTTCTTTAAGTAGTTGGTTTCCCTATAGGTTTGAGTCCAAGAACCATGCGATACCTTGGTTCTGTCCAAAGCTTAGAAATTTCTTTAAGTAGTTCGTTTCCCCATTCGTTTAAGTCCGAGGACCATACAATACCTTGGTTCTGTCCAAAACTTAGATTTTCTTTAAGTAGTTGATTTCCCCATAGGTTTGAGTCCGGGGACCATGCAATACCTTGGTTCTGTCCAAAACTTAGAATTTTCATTAAGTAGTTGGCTTCCCCATAGGTTTGAGTCCGAGAACCATGCAATACCTTAGTTCTGTCCAAAACTTATATTTTCTTTAAGTAGTTGATTTCCCCATAGGTTTAAGTCTGAGGACCACACAATACCTTGGTTCTGTCCAAAATTTAGATTTTCTTTAAATAGTTGGTTTCACCATAGGTTTGAGTCCGGGGACCATGCAATACATTGGTTCTGTCTAAAACTTAGAACTTTCTTTAAGTAGTTAGTTTCCCCATAGGTTTGACGTCCGGGGACCATGCAATACCTTGGTTCGGTCCAAAACTTAGATTTTCTTTAAGTAGTTGGTTTCCCCATAGGTTTGAGTCCTGGGACCATGCAATACCTTGGTTCTGTCCAAAACTTAGAATTTTCTTTAAGTAGTTGGTTTCCCCATTGGTTTGAGTCCAAGGACCACGCAATACCTTGGTTCGGTCCAAAACTTAGATTTTCTTTAAGTAGTTGGTTTCCCCATAGGTTTGAGTCCGGGCACCATGCAATACCTTGGTTCTGTCCAAAACTTAGAATTTTCTTTAAGTAGTTGATTTCCCCATAGGTTTAAGTCCGAGGACCATACAATACCTTGGTTCTGTCCAAAACTTAGATTTCCTTTAAGTAGTTGATTTCCCCATAGGTTTGAGTCCGGGGACCATGCAATACCTTGGTTCGGTCCAAAACTTAGATTTTCTTTAAGTAGTTGGTTTCCCCATAGGTTTGAGTCCTGGGACCATGCAATACCTTGGTTCTGTCCAAAACTTAGAATTTTCTTTAAGTAGTTGGTTTCCCCATTGGTTTGAGTCCAAGGACCACGCAATACCTTGATTCTGTCCAAAATTTAGATTTTCTTTAAGTAGTTGGTTTCCCCATAGATTTGAGTCCGGAGACCATGCAATACATTGGTTCTGTCCAAAACTTAGAACTTTCTTTAAGTAGTTAGTTTCCCCATAGGTTTGAGTCCGGGGACCATGCAATACCTTGGTTCTTTCCAAAACTTTAGAAATTTTTTTAAGTTAGTTGGCTTTCCCCATGGTTTGGAGTCCGAGTCCACGCAATACCTTGATTCTGTCCAAATTTAGAAGTTTCTTAAGTAGTTGGGGGTTTCCCTTATAGTTTAAGTCCGAGAACCATGCAATACCTTAGTTCTGTCCAAAACTTATATTTTCTTTAAGTAGTCGATTTCCCCAGAGGTTTGAGTCCGAAGACCATACAATATCTTGGTTCTATCCAAAACTTAGATTTTCTTTAAGTAGTTGGTTTCCCCATAGGTTCGAGTCCGGGGACCATGCAATGCCTTGGTTCTGTCCAAAACATAAAACTTTCTTTAAGTAGTTGGTTTCCCCATAGGTTTGAGTCTCGAGGAACCATGCAATACCTTGTTCTGTCCAAAACTTAGAATTTTCTTTAATTAGTTGGTTTCCCCATAGGTTTGAGTCCAAGAACCATGCGATACCTTCGTTCTGTCCAAAGCTTAGAAATTTCTTTAAGTAGTTCGTTTCCCCAAAGGTTTGAGTCCGAAGACCATACAATATCTTGGTTCTATCCAAAACTTAGATTTTCTTTAAGTAGTTGGTTTCCCCATAGATTCGAGTCCGGTGACCATGCAATGCCTTGGTTCTGTCCAAAACATAAAACTTTCTTTAAGTAGTTAGTTTCCCCATAGGTTTGAGTCTAAGAACCATGCAATACCTTGGTTCTGTCCAAAACTTAGATTTTCTTTAAATAGTTGGTTTCCCCATAGGTTTGAGTCCGAAGACCATGCAATACCTTAGTTCAGTCCAAAACTTATATTTTCTTTAAGTAGTCGATTTCCCCATAGGTTTGAGTCCGAAGACCATGCAATACCTTGGTTCTGTCCAAACTTAGAACTTTCTTTAAGTAGTTGGTTTCCCCATAGGTTTGAGTCCAAGGACCACGCAATACCTTAGTTCGGTTCAAAACTTAGATTTTCTTCAAGTAGTTGGTTTCCCCATAGGTTTGAGTCGGAGGACCATGCAATACTTTGATTCTATCCAAAACTTAGATTTTCTTTAAGTAGTTGGTTTCTCCATAGGTTTCAGTCCGAGGACCATGCAATACCTTGATTCTGTCCAAAACTTAGATTTTCTTTAGGTAGTTGGTTTCCCCATAGGTTTGAATCCGAGAACCATGCACTACCTTGGTTTTGTCGAAAACTTAGAACTTTCTTTAAGTACTTGATTTCCCCATAGGTTTGAGTCCGAGGACCATGCAATACCTTGATTCTGTTCAAAATTTAGAATTTTCTTTAAGTAGTTGGTTTCCCTATAGGTTTGAGTCCAAGAACCATGCGATACCTTCGTTCTGTCCAAAGCTTAGAAATTTCTTTAAGTAGTTCGTTTCCCCATTCGTTTGAGTCCGAGGACCATACAATACCTTGGTTCTGTCCAAAACTTAGATTTTCTTTAAGTAGTTGATTTCCCCATAGGTTTGAGTCCGGGGACCATACAATACCTTGGTTCTGTCCAAAACTTAGAATTTTCATTAAGTAGTTGGCTTCCCCATAGGTTTGAGTCCGAGAACCATGCAATACCTTAGTTCTGTCCAAAACTTATATTTTCTTTAAGTAGTTGATTTCCCCATAGGTTTAAGTCTGAGGACCACACAATACCTTGGTTCTGTCCAAAATTTAGATTTTCTTTAAATAGTTGGTTTCACCATAGGTTTGAGTCCGGGGACCATGCAATACATTAGTTCTGTCTAAATCCTAGAACTTTCTTTAAGTAGTTAGTTTCCCCATAGGTTTGAGTCCGGGGACCATGCAATACCTTGGTTCTGTCCAAAACTTAGATTTTTTTTAAGTAGTTGGTTTCCCCATAGGTTTGAGTCCGGGGACCATGCAATACCTTGGTTCGGTCCAAAACTTAGATTTTCTTTAAGTAGTTGGTTTCCCCATAGGTTTGAGTCCGGGGACCATGCAATACATTGGTTCTGTCCAAAACTTAGAACTTTCTTTAAGTAGTTAGTCTCCCCATAGGTTTGAGTCCTGGGACCATGCAATACCTTGGTTCTGTCCAAAACTTAGAAATTTTTTTCAAGTAATTGGTTTCCTCAAAGGTTTGAGTCCGAGGACCATGCAATACCTTGATTCTGTCCAAAATTTAGAATTTTCTTTAAGTAGTTGGTTTCCCTATAGGTTTGAGTCCGAGAACCATGCAATTCCTTGGTTCTATCCAAAACTTAGAATTTTCTTTAAGTAGTTCGTTTCCCCAGAGGTTTGAGTCCGAGGACCATACAATATCTTGGTTCTAACCAAAACTTTGATTTTCTTTAAGTAGTTGGTTTCCCCATAGGTTTGAGTCCGGGGACCATGCAATACCTTGGTTCTGTTCAAAACATAAAACTTTCTTTACGTAGTTAGTTTCCCCATAGGTTTGAGTCTGAGAACCATGCAATACCTTGGTTCTGTCCAAAACTTAGATTTTTTTTAAGTAGTTGGTTTCCCCATAAGTTTGAGTCCGAAAACCATGCAATACCTTCGTTCTGTCCAAAACTTAGATTTTCTTTAAGTAGTCGATTTCCCCATTGGTTTGTGTCCGAGGACCATGCAATACCTTGGTTCTGTCCAAAACTTAGAATTTTCTTTAAGTAGTTGGTTTCCCCATAGGTTTGAGTCCAAAGACCACGCATTACCTTGTTTCGGTCCAAAACTTAGATTTTCTTTGAGTAGTTGGTTTCCCCATAGGTTTGAGTCCGGGGACCATGCAATACCTTGATTCTGTCCAAAATTTAGATTTTCTTTAAGTAGTTGGTTTCCCCATAGATTTGAGTCCGGGGACCATGCAATACATTGGTTCTGTCCAAAACTTAGAACTTTCTTTAAGTAGTTGGTTTCCCCATAGGTTTGAGTCCGGGGACCGTGCAATACATTGGTTCTGTCCAAAACTTAGAATTTTCATTAAGTAGTTGGCTTCCCCATAGGTTTGAGTCCGAGAACCATGCAATACCTTAGTTCTGTCCAAAACTTATATTTTCTTTAAGTAGTTGATTTCCCCATAGGTTTAAGTCTGAGGACCACACAATACCTTGGTTCTGTCCAAAATTTAGATTTTCTTTAAATAGTTGGTTTCACCATAGGTTTGAGTCCGGGGACCATGCAATACATTAGTTCTGTCTAAATCCTAGAACTTTCTTTAAGTAGTTAGTTTCCCCATAGGTTTGAGTCCGGGGACCATGCAATACCTTGGTTCTGTCCAAAACTTAGATTTTTTTTAAGTAGTTGGTTTCCCCATAGGTTTGAGTCCGGGGACCATGCAATACCTTGGTTCGGTCCAAAACTTAGATTTTCTTTAAGTAGTTGGTTTCCCCATAGGTTTGAGTCCGGGGACCATGCAATACATTGGTTCTGTCCAAAACTTAGAACTTTCTTTAAGTAGTTAGTCTCCCCATAGGTTTGAGTCCTGGGACCATGCAATACCTTGGTTCTGTCCAAAACTTAGAAATTTTTTTCAAGTAATTGGTTTCCTCAAAGGTTTGAGTCCGAGGACCATGCAATACCTTGATTCTGTCCAAAATTTAGAATTTTCTTTAAGTAGTTGGTTTCCCTATAGGTTTGAGTCCGAGAACCATGCAATTCCTTGGTTCTATCCAAAACTTAGAATTTTCTTTAAGTAGTTCGTTTCCCCAGAGGTTTGAGTCCGAGGACCATACAATATCTTGGTTCTAACCAAAACTTTGATTTTCTTTAAGTAGTTGGTTTCCCCATAGGTTTGAGTCCGGGGACCATGCAATACCTTGGTTCTGTTCAAAACATAAAACTTTCTTTACGTAGTTAGTTTCCCCATAGGTTTGAGTCTGAGAACCATGCAATACCTTGGTTCTGTCCAAAACTTAGATTTTCTTTAAGTAGCTGGTTTCCCCATAAGTTTGAGTCCGAAAACCATGCAATACCTTCGTTCTGTCCAAAACTTAGATTTTCTTTAAGTAGTCGATTTCCCCATTGGTTTGTGTCCGAGGACCATGCAATACCTTGGTTCTGTCCAAAACTTAGAATTTTCTTTAAGTAGTTGGTTTCCCCATAGGTTTGAGTCCAAGGACCACGCAATACCTTGGTTCGGTCCAAAACTTAGATTTTCTTTAAGTAGTTGGTTTCCCCATAGGTTTGAGTCCGGGGACCATGCAATACCTTGATTCTGTCCAAAATTTAGATTTTCTTTAAGTAGTTGGTTTCCCCATAGATTTGAGTCCGGGGACCATGCAATACATTGGTTCTGTCCAAAACTTAGAACTTTATTTAAGTAGTTAGTTTCCCCATAGGTTTGAGTCCGGAGACCATGCAATACCTTGGTTCTATCCAAAACATAGAAATTTTTTTAAGTAGTTGGTTTCCCCATAGGTTTGAGTCCGAGGACCATGAAATACCTTGATTCTGTCCAAAATTTAGAATTTTCTTTAAGTAGTTGGATTACCTATAGGTTTAAGTCCGAGAACCGTGCAATACCTTGGTTCTATCAAAAACTTAGAAATTTCTTTAAGTACTTCGTTTCCCCATAGGTTTGAGTCCGAAGACCATACAATATCTTGGTTCTATCCAAAACTTAGATTTTCTTTAAGTAGTTGGTTTCCCCATAGGTTCGAGTCCAGGGACCATGCAATGCCTTGGTTCTGTCCAAAACATAAAACTTTCTTTAAGTAGTTAGTTTCCCCATAGTTTTGAGTCTGAGAACCATGCAATACCTTGGTTCTGTCCAAAACTTAGATTTTCTTTAAATAGTTGGTTTCCCCATAGGTTTGAGTCCGAAGACCATGCAATACCTTAGTTCTGTCCAAAACTTATATTTTCTTTAAGTAGTCGATTTCCCCATAGGTTTGAGTCCGAAGACAATGCAATACCTTGGTTCTGTCCAAAACTTAGAATTTTCTTTAAGTAGTTGGTTTCCCCATAGGTTTGAGTCCAAGGACCACGCAATACCTTGGTTCGGTCCAAAACTTAGATTTTCTTTAAGTAGTTGGTTTCCCCATAGGTTTGAGTACGCGGACCATGCAATACCTTGATTCTGTCCAAAATTTAGATTTTCTTTAAGTAGTTGGTTTCCCCATAGATTTGAGTCCGGAGACCATGCAATACATTGGTTCTGTCCAAAACTTAGAACTTTCTTTAAGTAGTTAGTTTCCCCATAGGTTTGAGTCCGGGGACCATGCAATACCTTGGTTCTTTCCAAAACTTAGAAATTTTTTTAAGTAGTTGGTTTCCCCATAGGTTTGAGTCCGAGGACCATGCAATACCTTGATTCTGTCCAAAATTTAGAAGTTTCTTTAAGTAGTTGGTTTCCCTATAGGTTTAAGTCCGAGAACCATGCAATACCTTGGTTCTATCCAAAACTTAGAAATTTCTTTAAGTAGTTCGTTTCCCCAAAGGTTTGAGTCCGAAGACCACACAATATCTTGGTTCTATCCAAAACTTAGATTTTCTTTAAGTAGTTGGTTTCCCCGTAGGTTCGAGTCCGGGGACCATGCAATGCCTTGGTTCAGTCCAAAACATAAAACTTTCTTTAAGTAGTTAGTTTCCCCATAGGTTTGAGTCTGAGAACCATGCAATACCTTGGTTCTGTCCAAAACTTAGATTTTCTTTAAATAGTTGGTTTCCCCATAGGTTTGAGTCCGAAGACCATGCAATACCTTAGTTCTGTCCAAAACTTATATTTTCTTTAAGTAGTCGATTTCCCCATAGGTTTGAGTCCGAAGACCATGCAATACCTTGGTTCTGTCCAAAACTTAGAACTTTCTTTAAGTAGTTGGTTTCCCCATAGGTTTGAGTCCAAGGACCACGCAATACCTTAGTTCGGTTCAAAACTTAGATTTTCTTCAAGTAGTTGGTTTCCCCATAGGTTTGAGTCGGAGGACCATGCAATACTTTGATTCTATCCAAAACTTAGATTTTCTTTAAGTAGTTGGTTTCTCCATAGGTTTCAGTCCGAGGACCATGCAATACCTTGATTCTGTCCAAAACTTAGATTTTCTTTAGGTAGTTGGTTTCCCCATAGGTTTGAATCCGAGAACCGTGCACTACCTTGGTTTTGTCGAAAACTTAGAACTTTCTTTAAGTACTTGATTTCCTCATAGGTTTGAGTCCGAGGACCATGCAATACCTTGATTCTGTTCAAAATTTAGAATTTTCTTTAAGTAGTTGGTTTCCCTATAGGTTTGAGTCCAAGAACCATGCGATACCTTCGTTCTGTCCAAAGCTTAGAAATTTCTTTAAGTAGTTCGTTTCCCCAAAGGTTTGAGTCCGAAGACCATACAATATCTTGGTTCTATCCAAAACTTAGATTTTCTTTAAGTAGTTGGTTTCCCCATAGATTCGAGTCCGGTGACCATGCAATGCCTTGGTTCTGTCCAAAACATAAAACTTTCTTTAAGTAGTTAGTTTCCCCATAGGTTTGAGTCTAAGAACCATGCAATACCTTGGTTCTGTCCAAAACTTAGATTTTCTTTAAATAGTTGGTTTCCCCATAGGTTTGAGTCCGAAGACCATGCAATACCTTAGTTCAGTCCAAAACTTATATTTTCTTTAAGTAGTCGATTTCCCCATAGGTTTGAGTCCGAAGACCATGCAATACCTTGGTTCTGTCCAAAACTTAGAACTTTCTTTAAGTAGTTGGTTTCCCCATAGGTTTGAGTCCAAGGACCACGCAATACCTTAGTTCGGTTCAAAACTTAGATTTTCTTCAAGTAGTTGGTTTCCCCATAGGTTTGAGTCGGAGGACCATGCAATACTTTGATTCTATCCAAAACTTAGATTTTCTTTAAGTAGTTGGTTTCTCCATAGGTTTCAGTCCGAGGACCATGCAATACCTTGATTCTGTCCAAAACTTAGATTTTCTTTAGGTAGTTGGTTTCCCCATAGGTTTGAATCCGAGAACCATGCACTACCTTGGTTTTGTCGAAAACTTAGAACTTTCTTTAAGTACTTGATTTCCCCATAGGTTTGAGTCCGAGGACCATGCAATACCTTGATTCTGTTCAAAATTTAGAATTTTCTTTAAGTAGTTGGTTTCCCTATAGGTTTGAGTCCAAGAACCATGCGATACCTTCGTTCTGTCCAAAGCTTAGAAATTTCTTTAAGTAGTTCGTTTCCCCATTCGTTTGAGTCCGAGGACCATACAATACCTTGGTTCTGTCCAAAACTTAGATTTTCTTTAAGTAGTTGATTTCCCCATAGGTTTGAGTCCGGGGACCATACAATACCTTGGTTCTGTCCAAAACTTAGAATTTTCATTAAGTAGTTGGCTTCCCCATAGGTTTGAGTCCGAGAACCATGCAATACCTTAGTTCTGTCCAAAACTTATATTTTCTTTAAGTAGTTGATTTCCCCATAGGTTTAAGTCTGAGGACCACACAATACCTTGGTTCTGTCCAAAACTTAGATTTTCTTTAAGTAGTTCTGTACAAAACTTAGATTTTCTTTAAGTAGTTGGTTTCCCCATAGGTTTGAGTCTCGGGACCGTGCAATACCTTGGTTCTGTCCAAAACTTAGAAATTTCTTTAAGTAATTCGTTTCCCCATTGGTTTGAGTCCGAGGACCGTACAATACCTTGGTTCTGTCCAAAATTTAGATTTTCTTTAAATAGTTGGTTTCACCATAGGTTTGAGTCCGGGGACCATGCAATACATTAGTTCTGTCTAAAACTTAGAACTTTCTTTAAGTAGTTAGTTTCCCCATAGGTTTGAGTCCGGGGACCATGCAATACCTTGGTTCTGTCCAAAACATAGATTTTCTTTAAGTAGTTGGTTTCCCCATAGGTTTGAGTCTGGGGACCATGCAATACCTTTATTCTGTCCAAAATTTAGATTTTCTTTAAGTAGTTGGTTTCCCCATAGATTTGAGTCTGGGGACCATGCAATACATTAGGTCTGTCTAAAACTTAGAACTTTCTTTAAGTAGTCAGTCTCCCCATAGGTTTGAGTCCGGGGACCATGCAATACCTTGGTTCGGTCCAAAACTTAGATTTTCTAGTTTGAGTCCGGGGACCATGCAATACCTTGATTCTGTTCAAAATTTAGAATTTTCTTTAAGTAGTTGGTTTCCCTATAGGTTTGAGTCCAAGAACCATGCGATACCTTGGTTCTGTCCAAAGCTTAGAAATTTCTTTAAGTAGTTCGTTTCCCCATTCGTTTGAGTCCGAGGACCATACAATACCTTGGTTCTGTCCAAAACTTAGATTTTCTTTAAGTAGTTGATTTCCCCATAGGTTTGAGTCCGGGGACCATGCAATACCTTGGTTCTGTCCAAAACTTAGAATTTTCATTAAGTAGTTGGCTTCCCCATAGGTTTGAGTCCGAGAACCATGCAATACCTTAGTTCTGTCCAAAACTTATATTTTCTTTAAGTAGTTGATTTCCCCATAGGTTTAAGTCTGAGGACCACACAATACCTTGGTTCTGTCCAAAATTTAGATTTTCTTTAAATAGTTGGTTTCACCATAGGTTTGAGTCCGGGGACCATGCAATACATTAGTTCTGTCTAAAACTTAGAACTTTCTTTAAGTAGTTAGTTTCCCCATAGGTTTGAGTCCGGGGACCATGCAATACCTTGGTTCTGTCCAAAACTTAGATTTCTTTAAGTAGTTGGTTTCCCCATAGGTTTGAGTCCGGGGACCATGCAATACCTTGGTTCAGTCCAAAACTTAGATTTTCTTTAAGTAGTTGGTTTCCCCATAGGTTTGAGTCGGAGGACCATGCAATACTTTGATTCTATCCAAAACTTAGATTTTCTTTAAGTAGTTGGTTTCTCCATAGGTTTCAGTCCGAGGACCATGCAATACCTTGATTCTGTCCAAAACTTAGATTTTCTTTAGGTAGTTGGTTTCCCCATAGGTTTGAATCCGAGAACCGTGCACTACCTTGGTTTTGTCGAAAACTTAGAACTTTCTTTAAGTACTTGATTTCCTCATAGGTTTGAGTCCGAGGACCATGCAATACCTTGATTCTGTTCAAAATTTAGAATTTTCTTTAAGTAGTTGGTTTCCCTATAGGTTTGAGTCCAAGAACCATGCGATACCTTCGTTCTGTCCAAAGCTTAGAAATTTCTTTAAGTAGTTCGTTTCCCCAAAGGTTTGAGTCCGAAGACCATACAATATCTTGGTTCTATCCAAAACTTAGATTTTCTTTAAGTAGTTGGTTTCCCCATAGATTCGAGTCCGGTGACCATGCAATGCCTTGGTTCTGTCCAAAACATAAAACTTTCTTTAAGTAGTTAGTTTCCCCATAGGTTTGAGTCTAAGAACCATGCAATACCTTGGTTCTGTCCAAAACTTAGATTTTCTTTAAATAGTTGGTTTCCCCATAGGTTTGAGTCCGAAGACCATGCAATACCTTAGTTCAGTCCAAAACTTATATTTTCTTTAAGTAGTCGATTTCCCCATAGGTTTGAGTCCGAAGACCATGCAATACCTTGGTTCTGTCCAAACTTAGAACTTTCTTTAAGTAGTTGGTTTCCCCATAGGTTTGAGTCCAAGGACCACGCAATACCTTAGTTCGGTTCAAAACTTAGATTTTCTTCAAGTAGTTGGTTTCCCCATAGGTTTGAGTCGGAGGACCATGCAATACTTTGATTCTATCCAAAACTTAGATTTTCTTTAAGTAGTTGGTTTCTCCATAGGTTTCAGTCCGAGGACCATGCAATACCTTGATTCTGTCCAAAACTTAGATTTTCTTTAGGTAGTTGGTTTCCCCATAGGTTTGAATCCGAGAACCATGCACTACCTTGGTTTTGTCGAAAACTTAGAACTTTCTTTAAGTACTTGATTTCCCCATAGGTTTGAGTCCGAGGACCATGCAATACCTTGATTCTGTTCAAAATTTAGAATTTTCTTTAAGTAGTTGGTTTCCCTATAGGTTTGAGTCCAAGAACCATGCGATACCTTCGTTCTGTCCAAAGCTTAGAAATTTCTTTAAGTAGTTCGTTTCCCCATTCGTTTGAGTCCGAGGACCATACAATACCTTGGTTCTGTCCAAAACTTAGATTTTCTTTAAGTAGTTGATTTCCCCATAGGTTTGAGTCCGGGGACCATACAATACCTTGGTTCTGTCCAAAACTTAGAATTTTCATTAAGTAGTTGGCTTCCCCATAGGTTTGAGTCCGAGAACCATGCAATACCTTAGTTCTGTCCAAAACTTATATTTTCTTTAAGTAGTTGATTTCCCCATAGGTTTAAGTCTGAGGACCACACAATACCTTGGTTCTGTCCAAAATTAGATTTTCTTTAAGTAGTTCTGTACAAAACTTAGATTTTCTTTAAGTAGTTGGTTTCCCCATAGGTTTGAGTCTCGGGACCGTGCAATACCTTGGTTCTGTCCAAAACTTAGAAATTTCTTTAAGTAATTCGTTTCCCCATTGGTTTGAGTCCGAGGACCGTACAATACCTTGGTTCTGTCCAAAATTTAGATTTTCTTTAAATAGTTGGTTTCACCATAGGTTTGAGTCCGGGGACCATGCAATACATTAGTTCTGTCTAAAACTTAGAACTTTCTTTAAGTAGTTAGTTTCCCCATAGGTTTGAGTCTGGGGACCATGCAATACCTTGGTTCTGTCCAAAACATAGATTTTCTTTAAGTAGTTGGTTTCCCCATAGGTTTGAGTCTGGGGACCATGCAATACCTTTATTCTGTCCAAAATTTAGATTTTCTTTAAGTAGTTGGTTTCCCCATAGATTTGAGTCTGGGGACCATGCAATACATTAGGTCTGTCTAAAACTTAGAACTTTCTTTAAGTAGTCAGTCTCCCCATAGGTTTGAGTCCGGGGACCATGCAATACCTTGGTTCGGTCCAAAACTTAGATTTTATTTAAGTAGTAAGTTTCCCCATAGGTTTGAGTCCGGGGACCATGCAATACCTTGATTCTGTTCAAAATTTAGAATTTTCTTTAAGTAGTTGGTTTCCCTATAGGTTTGAGTCCAAGAACCATGCGATACCTTGGTTCTGTCCAAAGCTTAGAAATTTCTTTAAGTAGTTCGTTTCCCCATTCGTTTGAGTCCGAGGACCATACAATACCTTGGTTCTGTCCAAAACTTAGATTTTCTTTAAGTAGTTGATTTCCCCATAGGTTTGAGTCCGGGGACCATGCAATACCTTGGTTCTGTCCAAAACTTAGAATTTTCATTAAGTAGTTGGCTTCCCCATAGGTTTGAGTCCGAGAACCATGCAATACCTTAGTTCTGTCCAAAACTTATATTTTCTTTAAGTAGTTGATTTCCCCATAGGTTTAAGTCTGAGGACCACACAATACCTTGGTTCTGTCCAAAATTTAGATTTTCTTTAAATAGTTGGTTTCACCATAGGTTTGAGTCCGGGGACCATGCA
Organism: Quercus lobata; assembly: GCF_001633185.2. Classification (NCBI taxonomy): domain Eukaryota; kingdom Viridiplantae; phylum Streptophyta; class Magnoliopsida; order Fagales; family Fagaceae; genus Quercus; species Quercus lobata. The sequence continues at coordinate 19,258 of NW_022154754.1, forward strand.
ATACATTAGTTCTGTCTAAAACTTAGAACTTTCTTTAAGTAGTTAGTTTCCCCATAGGTTTGAGTCCGGGGACCATGCAATACCTTGGTTCTGTCCAAAACTTAGATTTCTTTAAGTAGTTGGTTTCCCCATAGGTTTGAGTCCGGGGACCATGCAATACCTTGGTTCAGTCCAAAACTTAGATTTTCTTTAAGTAGTTGGTTTCCCCATAGATTTGAGTCCGGGGACCATGCAATACATTGGTTCTGTCCAAAACTTAGAACTTTCTTTAAGTAGTTAGTCTCCCCATAGGTTTGAGTCCTGGGACCATGCAATACCTTGGTTCTGTCCAAAACTTAGAAATTTTTTTAAGTAATTTGTTTCCCCAAAGGTTTGAGTCCGAGGACCATGCAATACCTTGATTCTGTCCAAAATTTAGAATTTTCTTTAAGTAGTTGGTTTCCCTATAGGTTAGAGTCCGAGAACCATGCAATTCCTTGGTTCTATCCAAAACTTAGAATTTTCTTTAAGTAGTTCGTTTCCCCATAGGTTTGAGTCCGAGGACCATACAATATCTTGGTTCTAACCAAAACTTTGATTTTCTTTAAGTAGTTGGTTTCCCCATAGGTTTGAGTCCGGGGACCATGCAATACCATAGTTCTGTTCAAAACATAAAACTTTCTTTAAGTAGTTAGTTTCCCCATAGGTTTGAGTCTGAGAACCATGCAATACCTTGGTTCTGTCCAAAACTTCGATTTTCTTTAAGTAGTTGGTTTCCCCATAGGTTTGAGTCCGAAAACCATGCAATACCTTCGTTCTGTCCAAAACTTAGATTTTCTTTAAGTAGTCGATTTCCCCATAGGTTTGAGTCCGAGGACCATGCAATACCTTGGTTCTGTCCAAAACTTAGAATTTTCTTTAAGTAATTGGTTTCCCCATAGGTTTGAGTCCAAGGGCCACGCAATACCTTGGTTGGGTCCAAAACATAGATTTTCTTTAAGTAGTTGGTTTCCCAATAGGTTTGAGTCCGGGGACCATGCCATACCTTGATTCTGTCCAAAATTTAGATTTTCTTTAAGTAGTTGGTTTCCCCATAGATTTGAGTTCGGGGACCATGCAATACATTGGTTCTGTCCAAAATTTAGAACTTTCTTTAAGTAGTTAGTTTCCCCATAGGTTTGAGTCCGGAGACCATGCAATACCTTGGTTCTATCCAAAACTAAGAAATTTTTTTAAGTAGTTGGTTTCCCCATAGGGTTGAGTCCGAGGACCATGAAATATCTTGATTCTGTCTAAAAATTTAGAATTTTCTTTAAGCAGTTGGATTCCCTATAGGTTTAAGTCCGAGAACCATGCAATACCTTGGTTCTATCCAAAACTTAGAAATTTCTTTAAGTAGTTCGTTTCCCCATCGGTTTGAGTCCGAAGACCATACAATATCTTGGTTCTATCCAAAACTTAGATTTTCTTTAAGTAGTTGGTTTCCCCATAGGTTCGAGTCCAGGGACCATGCAATGCCTTGGTTCTGTCCAAAACATAAAACTTTCTTTAAGTAGTTAGTTTCCCCATAGTTTTGAGTCTGAGAACCATGCAATACCTTGGTTCTGTCCAAAACTTAGATTTTCTTTAAATAGTTGGTTTCCCCATAGGTTTGAGTCCGAAGACCATGCAATACCTTAGTTCTGTCCAAAACTTATATTTTCTTTAAGTAGTCGATTTCCCCATAGGTTTGAGTCCGAAGACCATGCAATTCCTTGGTTCTGTCCAAAACTTAGAATTTTCTTTAAGTAGTTGGTTTCCCCATAGGTTTGTGTCCAAAGACCACGCAATACCTTGGTTCGGTCCAAAACTTAGATTTTCTTTAAGTAGTTGGTTTCCCCATAGGTTTGAGTCCGGGGACCATTCAATACCTTGATTCTGTCCAAAATTTAGATTTTCTTTAAGTAGTTGGTTTCCCCATAGATTTGAGTCCGGAGACCATGCAATACATTGGTTCTGTCCAAAACTTAGAACTTTCTTTAAGTAGTTAGTTTCCCCATAGGTTTGAGTCCGGGGACCATGCAATACCTTGGTTCTGTTCAAAACATAAAACTTTCTTTAAGTAGTTAGTTTCTCCATAGGTTTGAGTCTGAGAACCATGCAATACCTTGGTTCTGTCCAAAACTTTGATTTTCTTTAAGTAGTTGGTTTCTCCATAGGTTTGAGTCCGGGGACCATGCAATACCTTTATTCTGTCCAAAATTTAGATTTTCTTTAAGTAGTTGATTTCCCCATAGATTTGAGTCTGGGGACCATGCAATACATTAGGTCTGTCTAAAACTTAGAACTTTCTTTAAGTAGTCAGTCTCCCCATAGGTTTGAGTCCGGGGACCATGCAATACCTTGGTTCTGTCCAAAACTTGGATTTTCTTTAAGTAGTAAGTTTCCCCATAGGTTTGAGTCCGGGGACCATGCAATACCTTTATTCTGTCCAAAATTTAGATTTTCTTTAAGTAGTTGGTTTCCCCATAGATTTGAGTCCGGGGACCATGCAATACATTAGGTCTGTCTAAAACTTAGAACTTTCTTTAAGTAGTCAGTCTCCCCATAGGTTTGAGTCCGAGGACCATGCAATACCTTGGTTCTGTCCAAAACTTAGATTTTCTTTAAGTAGTAAGTTTCCCCATAGGTTTGAGTCCGGGGACCATGCAATACCTTGGTTCTGTCCAAAACTTAGATTTTCTTTAAGTAGTAAGTTTCCCCATAGGTTTGAGTCCGGGGACCATGCAATACCTTTATTCTGTCCAAAATTTAGATTTTCTTTAAGTAGTTGGTTTCCCCATAGGTTTGAGTCCGGGGACCATGCAATACCTTGGTTCTGTCCAAAACTTAGAAATTTTTTTAAGTAGTTGGTTTCCGCAAAGGTTTGAGTCCGAGGACCATGCAATACCTTGATTCTGTCCAAAATTTAGAATTTTCTTTAAGTAGTTGGTTTCCCTATAGGTTTGAGTCCGAGAACCATGCAATTCCTTGGTTCTATCCAAAACTTAGAATTTTCTTTAAGTAGTTCGTTTCCCCATAGGTTTGAGTCCGAGGACCATACAATATCTTGGTTCTAACCAAAACATTGATTTTCTTTAAGTAGTTGGTTTCCCCATAGGTTTGAGTCCGGGGACCATGCAATACCTTGGTTCTGTTCAAAACATAAAACTTTCTTTAAGTAGTTAGTTTCCCCATAGGTTTGAGTCTGAGAACCATGCAATACCTTGGTTCTGTCCAAAACTTAGATTTTCTTTAAGTAGTTGGTTTCCCCATAGGTTTGAGTCCAAAAACCATGCAATACCTTCGTTCTGTCCAAAACTTAGATTTTCTTTAAGTAGTCGATTTCCCCATAGGTTTGAGTCCGAGGACCATGCAATACCTTGGTTCTGTCCAAAACTTAGAATTTTCTTTAAGTAGTTGGTTTCCCCATAGGTTTGACTTCAAGGACCACGCAATACCTTGGTTCGGTCCAAAACTTAGATTTTCTTTAAGTAGTTGGTTTCCCCATAGGTTTGAGTCCGAGGACCATGCAATACTTTGATTCTATCCAAAACTTAGATTTTCTTTAAGTAGTTGGTTTATCCATAGGTTTCAGTCCGAGGACCATGCAATACCTTGATTCTGTCCAAAACTTAGATTTTCTTTAGGTAGTTGGTTTCCCCATAGGTTTGAATCCGAGAACCATGCAATACCTTAGTTTTGTCGAAAACTTAGAACTTTCTTTAAGTAGTTGATTTCCCCATAGGTTTGAGTCCGAGGACCATGCAATACCTTGATTCTGTCCAAAATTTAGAATTTTCTTTAACTAGATGGTTTCCCTATAGGTTTGAGTCCGAGAACCATGCAATACCTTGGTTCTGTCCAAAACTTAGAAATTTCTTTAAGTAGTTCGTTTCCCCATTGGTTTGAGTCCGAGTACCATACAATACCTTGGTTTTGTCCAAAACTTAGATTTTCTTTAAGTATTTGGTTTCCCCATAGGTTTGAGTCCGGGGACCATGCAATACCTTGGTTCTGTCCAAAACTTAGAATTTTCTTTAAATAGTTGGTTTCCCCATAGGTTTGAGTCTGAGAACCATGCAATACCTTAGTTCTGTCCAAAACTTATATTTTCTTTAAGTAGTTGATTTCCCCATAGGTTTAAGTCCGAGGACCATACAATACCTTGGTTCTGTCCAAAACTTAGATTTTCTTTAAGTAGTTCTGTCCAAAACTTAGATTTTCTTTAAGTAGTTGGTTTCCCCATAGGTTTGAGTCCGGGGACCGTGCAATACCTTGGTTCTGTCCAAAACTTGGAAATTTCTTTAAGTAATTCGTTTCCCCATTGGTTTGAGTCCGAGGACCATACAATACCTTGGTTCTGTCCAAAATTTAGATTTTCTTTAAGTAGTTGGTTTCCCCATAGGTTTGAGTCCGGGGACCATGCAATACCTTGATTCTGTCCAAAACTTAGAACTTTCTTTTAGTAATTAGTTTCTCCATAGGTTTGAGTCCGAGAACCATATAATACCTTGGTTCTGTTCAAAATTTAGATTTTCTTTAAGTAGTTGGTTTCCCCATAGGTTTGAGTCTGAGGACCATACAATACCTTGGTTCTGTCCAAAACTTAGATTTTCTTTAAGTAGTTGGTTTCCCTATAGGTTTGAGTCCGGGGACCATGCAATACCTTGATTCTGTCCAAAATTTAGGTTTTCTTTAAGTAGTTGGTTTCCCCATAGATTTGAGTCCGGGGACCATGCAATACATCGGTTCTGTCTAAAACTTAGAACTTTCTTTAAGTAGTTAGTTTCCCCATAGGTTTGAGTCCGGGGACCATGCAATACCTTGGTTCTGTCCAAAACTTAGATTTTCTTTAAGTAGTTGGTTTCCCCATAGATTTGAGTCCGGGGACCATGCAATACATTAGTTCTGTCTAAAAACTTAGAACTTTCTTTAAGTAGTTAGTTTCCCCATAGGTTTGAGTCCGGGGACCATGCAATACCTTGGTTCTGTCCAAAACTTAGATTTTCTTTAAATAGTTGGTTTCCCCATAGGTTTGAGTCCGGGGACCACGCAATACCTTGATTCTGTCGAAAATTTAGATTTTCTTTAAGTAGTTGGTTTCCCCATAGATTTGAGTCCGGGGACCATGCAATACATTAGTTCTGTCTAAAACGTAGAACTTTCTTTAAATAGTTAGTCTCCCCATAGGTTTTAGTCCAGGGACCATGCAATACCTTGGTTCTGTCCAAAATTTAGAAATTTTTTTAAGTAGTTGGTTTCCCCATAGGTTTAAGTCCGAGGACCATGCAATACCTTGATTCTGTCCAAAATTTAGAATTTTCTTTAAGTAGTTGGTTTCCTTATAGGTTTGAGTCCGAGAACCATGCAATACCTTGGTTCTATCCAAAACTTAGAAATTACTTTAAGTAGTTCGTTTCCCCATAGGTTTGAGTCCGAGGACCATATAATATCTTGGTTCTATCCAAAACTTAGATTTTCTTTATGTAGTTGGTTTCCCCATAGGTTTGAGTCCGGGGACCATGCAATACCTTGGTTCTGTTCAAAACATAAAACTTTCTTTAAGTAGTCAGTTTCCCCATAGGTTTGAGTCTGAGAACCATGCAATACCTTGGTTCTGTCCAAAACTTAGATTTTCTTTAAGTAGTTGGTTTCCCCATAGGTTTGAGTCCGAAGACCATGCAATACCTTCATTCTGTCCAAAACTTAGATTTTCTTTAAGTAGTCGATTTCCCCATAGGTTTGAGTCCGAGGACCATGCAATACCTTGGTTCTGTCCAAAACTTAGAATTTTCTTTAAGTAGTTGGTTTCCCCATAGGTTTGAGTCAAGGACCACGCAATACCTTGGTTCGGTCCAAAACATAGATTTTCTTTAAGTAGTTGGTTTCCCTATAGGTTTGAGTCCGAGGACCATGCAATACTTTGATTCTATCCAAAACTTAGATTCTCTTTAAGTAGTTGGTTTCTCCATAGGTTTCAGTCCGAGGACCATGCTATACCTTGATTCTGTCCAAAACTTAGATTTTCTTTAGGTAGTTGGTTTCCCCATAGGTTTGAATCCGAGAACCATGCAATACCTTGGTTTTGTCGAAAACTTAGAACTTTCTTTAAGTAGTTGGTTTCCCCATAGGTTTGAGTCTGAAGACCATACAATACCATGATTCTGTCCAAAACTTAGATTTTCTTTAAGTAGTTGGTTTCCCTATAGGTTTGAGTCCGGGGACCATGCAATACCTTGATTCTGTCCAAAATTTAGATTTTCTTTAAGTAGTTGGTTTCCCCATAGATTTGAGTCCGGGGACCATGCAATACATCGGTTCTGTCTAAAACTTGGAACTTTCTTTAAGTAGTTAGTTTCCCCATAGATTTGAGTCCGAGGACCATGCAATACCTTGATTCTGTCCAAAACTTAGATTTTCTTTAAGTAGTTGGTTTCCCCATAGATTTGAGTCCGGGGACCATGCAATACATTAGTTCTGTCTAAAACTTAGAACTTTCTTTAAGTAGTTAGTTTCCCCATAGGTTTGAGTCCGGGGACCATGCAATACCTTGGTTCTGTCCAAAACTTAGATTTTCTTTAAGTAGTTGGTTTCCCCATAGGTTTGAGTTCGGGGACCACGCAATACCTTGATTCTGTCCAAAATTTAGATTTTCTTTAAGTAGTTGGTTTCCCCATAGATTTGAGTCCGGGGACCATGCAATACATTAGTTCTGTCTAAAACTTAGAACTTTCTTTAAATAGTTAGTCTCCTCATAGGTTTTAGTCCGGGGACCATGCAATACCTTGGTTCTGTCCAAAACTTAGAAATTTTTTTAAGTAGTTGGTTTCCCCATAGGTTTGAGTCCGAGGACCATGCAATACCTTGATTCTGTCCAAAATTTAGAATTTTCTTTAAGTAGTTGGTTTCCCTATAGGTTTGAGTCCGAGAACCATGCAATACCTTGGTTCTATCCAAAACATAGAAATTTCTTTAAGTAGTTCGTTTCCCCATAGGTTTGAGTCCGAGGACCATACAATATCTTGGTTCTATCCAAAACTTAGATTTTCTTTAAGTAGTTGGTTTCCCCATAGGTTTGAGTCTGAGAACCATGCAATACCTTGGTTCTGTCCAAAACTTAGATTTTCTTTAAGTAGTTGGTTTCCCCATAGGTTTGAGTCCGAAGACCATGCAATACCTTCATTCTGTCCAAAACTTAGATTTTCTTTAAGTAGTCGATTTCCCCATAGGTTTGAGTCCGAGGACCATGCAATACCTTGGTTCTGTCCAAAACTTAGAATTTTCTTTAAGTAGTTGGTTTCCCCATAGGTTTGAGTCAAGGACCACACAATACCTTGGTTCGGTCCAAAACATAGATTTTCTTTAAGTAGTTGGTTTCCCCATAGGTTTGAGTCTGGGGACCATGCAATACCTTGGTTCTGTCCAAAACTTAGAACTTTCTTTAAGTAATTAGTTTCCCCATAGGTTTGAGTCTGAGAACCATGCAATACCTTGGTTCTGTTCAAAATTTAGATTTTCTTTAAGTAGTTGGTTTCCCCATAGGTTTGAGTCCGAGAACCATACAATACCTTGGTTCTGTCCAAAACTTAGATTTTCTTTAAGTAGTTGGTTTCCCCATAGGTTTGAGTCTGGGGACCATGCAATACCTTGATTCTGTCCAAAATTTAGATTTTCTTTAAGTAGTTGGTTTCCCCATAGATTTGAGTCCGGGGACCATGCAATACATTGGTTCTGTCTAAAACTTAGAACTTTCTTTAAGTAGTTAGTTTCCCCATAAGTTTGAGTCCGGGGACCATGCAATACCTTGGTTCTGTCCAAAATTTAGAAATTTTTTTAAGTAGTTGGTTTCCCCATAGGTTTGAGTCCGAGGACTATGCAATACCTTGATTCTGTCCAAAATTTAAAATTTTCTTTAAGTAGTTGGTTTCCCTATAGGTTTGAGTCCGAGAACCATGCAATACCTTGGTTCTATCCAAAACTTAGAAATTTCTTTATGTAGTTCGTTTCCCCATAGGTTTGAGTCCTAGGACCATACAATATCTTGGTTCTATCCAAAACTTAGATTTTCTTTAAGTAGTTGGTTTCCCCATAGGTTTGAGTCCGAGGATCAGACAATACCTTGATTCTGTCCAAAACTTAGAAATTTCTTTATGTAGTTGGTTTCCCCATAGGTTTGAATCCGAGGACCATGCAATACCTTGGTTCTGTCCAAAACTTAGATTTTCTTTAAGTTGTTGGTTTCCCCATAGATTTGAATCCGAGGACCATGCAATACCTTGATTCTGTCCAAAACTTAGATTTTCTTTAAGTAGTTGGTTTCCCCATAGGTTTGAATCCGGGGACCATGCAATACCTTGGTTCTGTCCAAAACTTAGAACTTTCTTTAAGTAGTTGGTTTCTCCATAGGTTTGAGTCCGAGGACCATGCAATACCTTGGTTCTGTCCAAAACTTAGAACTTTCTTTAAATAGTTGGTTTCCCCATAAGTTTGAGTCCGAAGACCATGCAATACCTTGATTCTGTCCAAAACTTAAAACTTTCTTTAAGTAGTTGGTTTCCCCATAGGTTTGAGTCCGGGAACCATGCAATACATTGGTTCTGTCCAAAACTTAAAATTTTCTTTAAGTAGTTTGTCAAACCATGCAATACCTTGATTCTGTCCAAAATTTAAAATTTTCTTTAAGTAGTTGGTTTCCCAATAGGTTTTAGTCCGAAGACCATGCAATACCTTGGTTCTGTCCAAAATTTAGATTTTCTTTAAGTAGTTGGTGGATTAGCCCTTCGACCAAGGTGTGGGGCGTTGATTTGACATTGGAAGCCCCTAGATCTGTCCGTGCTACTGACGCTTCAAAGCGTAGCCCCTAGTGGAATTTTATATTAAGGCAACAACAACGGGCTGCTGGAAGTGATGGAGGGACTTTCTCGATCCACCACCTGTGCCAACGCACGAGCCTTTCCCACAGACGGCGCCAATTGTAAGGACTCAATTTGTAACGACCCCAAAATGGTATTGGGTTCGTACGTCAAGGGCCCAAACAATATAATTTGTAGATCATGGGCTGAATGGTTAGGCCTTGGTCACCGGACAGTGGTTAGAGTTGGTTTTCATGGTACTCATACAGTGGGGAACCATGTTTGCTCAAGAAATCTTTCTCCTCGGCATGGACTGGGAGGCTCTGGTTCTTGGCTTTTTTTCCCAGCCCTCTTTTCTAGATTGCTTAATTCTCTTTTTATATTAGCCTTTACCCTTCCTCCAACGTCCACGTGTAGGTTCATCTTTCCAGGGCTGATACTTGTCCCATCAGCCCATACCCAAAGTGGTTGGGGGTGATTGTAAAAACTGAAAAGCATTGCTCTGTCTGGCGCAGAGTATTTAATTGCAGTAATGACAGCCTTTCCTTTGTCCTTTGTCGCCATATTGTCCAGGGGTCCTTTCTCCATCAATGTAAAGGTGTTCGGTTTTTCCCTAAACTGTTCATGTACCGTACTTGCCCTTTCTTTCAAGAGCGCTTTGGGATGCCGAGGACAAAGTCATCCTCGGCTATATCTCTAGGCTATTTGGACTTTCATTGTATGTTCTCGGCAATGTCTCTCCTCAGTTCGGGCCTTGGGCCCTAATGTAGAGTGGGTCGGGGTCACAAATTCTCTGACCCCACAAATAGTAAAGCTAAGAGTGTGGGACATTAAGCTAAAATAGAAGCTCCATTAAACGCTTCTCTGTGCCGCCATAAAACTCTGATACTCCCCCAGAAAACCAAGAGCACCTTCCAAAATGCTAATTGAATGTTCTCAATAGCTACGCTGTGTAGCTGTGATCTGCCGATATTCCTTCAAAAAACCAAGAGCTCCTTGCAAATGGTTCTATGCTGTGACTGAACTTTCTCAAAATAAAACTTGTTACGGGCATTCCAGATAGCTCATACAGTGACAGCCCATTGTTCCAGCTCAAGCGTGGAAAGCTTGTCCATCATCTGACGAAAAAAGGAGGAAAAAATCCTGCACCTCATTGCTGCATTTCTGGATTTTCCCCCTTGACAGGGCCCACACGTTTCTTGCAAACAGGCATTCCCATAGCAGATGTGAGGTAGACTCTGGCTGTTGGCAACAAAGCTCACAATGTGGTTCCACCTTCACCCTTCGCCGATGTAGGTTCTCTCTAGTAGGGAGGATATTTGAACAAGCTTGCCAAATAAAAATTCTAACCTTTGGAGGTATATTCAGGGACCACACCCTTTTCCATATAGAACCATCCATACGTGCCGCTGAATGTTCGCCATCATCGTGCTGTATAAGATGGAGAGCGACATGGTATGAAGATTTCACTGAGAACCTATTCGCCCTATTTTCCTTCCATATAAAAGCGTCCACAGTATGCTGCAAGTTGAGAGGGATAGCTAAGATCTCCCGCCGGGTCCTAGGTGCAAACAACTAAAAAATTTTAGTTCTGTCCCATTGCCGAGTATCCTCATTAATGAGTTCACTCACTAACATAGTTGGCCTATCTACTCTAGAGAAGACCGGCTTGTGTGACAGCCACTTAAAAGTAGACACCTTGATCTTTCTACCATCACCCATCCTCCACTGTGAATTAAACTTCGCCAAACATAGGAGAGATTATTTCCAACCTCAGCTTCCATGAACAAACATCTAGGAAAATACTTTGCCTTGTATACTAGAGAGAAGAGAGAGTGAGTATTGTGTATCAATCTCCAAGCCTATTTTGCTAGCATAGCCAAGTTAAAAGCATGGATACCTGAAAGCTCATACCACCCTTACTCTTCTGTGTGTATAATTTTTTCCAATTGATTTAATGTATCTTCTTCTCATCCATAGTCTGACCCCATCAATATCGAGCTAAAGTAGAATTTAAGGTATCATACAGTGTCTTCGGGATTTTAAAAAGACTCATTGAGGATGTAGGAATGACTTGTGCTATAGTCTTGATAAGAATCTCCCTCTTTGCTTTGGAAATAAATTTTTTCTTTCATCCTAGCACTCTCTTGGTAATTTTTTCCTGTAAACCTTTCAAAATATTTACCTTTGATTTTCTACTAACCATTGGCAAACCTAAGTACTTCTCACAATCTGTCATACTTCTAGCCCGCGCCAACATGTCCTCTATATTGTGCTTTACCTTAAAGTTCTTATAAAGGCAAGTCAAATCCCTCCTTCCAAAAAAAATTTTAAAAATAATAAAAATAATTTATAGTTGATATTAATTATATGATAATTCAACTCAAAGTTAGCTAATATTCATAATACAGGCCAATTGGTTAAGCTATAAACATTGATTACTTACAATAATCTCTGTCTAGTGTTAAGCCAATGTAACATGCACGATACCGTTTTGATTTTGAATAAAAATTTAAAGTTGACTTTGAATAAATTTTGTCTAATTAAGTAGTGCGTGAATGAATAATTATTTGTATATCATTAGTATACATCTACAATTTTATATGTTAAACTAGTTAAATTCCGTGCATAACATGGTTCTGGTCAAGAAATTATAGCATATATAATTTATTGAAGAACAATAACTAAATGAATACTTATTATATAATAATTTAATTAAAAATTTCATCTAACAGACTAGCTAATGACATTTGTAGCTTCTAGCATCTTAATAGTATATATCTTTTCGAGTTGCAATAGCGTAAGATTTTGTTAGCAATAATTATAATAATAATAATGATGATGATGAAAAAAAGAAAAACATTAAAAGTAGCTTTTACTTTTCGGAGATTATTGAATACATTTTTATATACTATGCTTTTGGGTGATCATTGAATACCTTTTATCCACTATGCTTTTAAGACATTATTGAATAACTCTTTATACACTATACTTTTAGTGTACACTATATTCCTTCTTGTATATCTCTAAAACGATCAACTAAATGCTTTTCTAAAACTTGCATGTATAAGATTATCTTAAAAATAAAAAACTTAATCAAGAAAAAAAGAAACCTAAATTGTAATTGAAGACATAAAAGTAATTTCATTATTTTATTACTTACCTTCTCATCGGTCTTCAAGTAGCACTATTTTTCTTCTCAAAAAAAGAAAAAAAAGTAGCACTATTTTGATATTATGTACCTGTACATTCTTATGATTCTTACTTTAATATTTCAACCATCTTTTTAAGTGTTGACTTCAAACAAAAGGTTATATTTTTTATTTTGTCAATCTATTCTGATAAAACAATATAAATGAACAAAAAAAATTCATGAAATTGTTATCAACAATTTAACATCAAATTAATATCAAGATTTATATATATATACACACACACATTAGCCTCATCACATGCATTTTGCACGTGCTATAAGATTCTTTTTTTTATTTTGGGTTTAATGTCATTTTTCAATTTGAATTTATCTATTATTAGTAAGGCTACACAAAAATGAATATTTAAAAACTAAAATTTAATATTTGAAATTGAGTAAACCGTTTGTTTAGTGTGTGCTAGTTTTTAGGAAAAAATATATTAAATATGCATGAAATATATTTAAATAGAGAGTGTGCTAATTTTTAGAAGAAGAAAAAAAGTTTCTTTAGAAGTTTTTTTGTTTCTTAATTTTGTTAGATTACAATTTTAACCATATTTTTTATTTGTTAAGAATAAGAATTATCTAATTAGATTAGGGGTATTTTTGACCTTTTTTTAAGTCATAACTAACTTTCTATTCTTTTGTAAAACTAGCTGCTCCTCTCATGGATGTATGCCATTTGAGAATTTAGCAAAAAAGTGATAAAGCAATTATTTAGAACCCAAAAAGGGTTGAGGAAACAATAAAAAGGCAGGAAGTAGATATGTATATTGTATGCTCAAATTGGCAACCTATGGATCCAGTAGCTAAGATATAATCAAGGTGTTTGGTAATATTGTTCTAGTAACATTGTTTGTATTTTTTGGAAATACGTGTGGGTGAAAAGTTGTGTGAAAATACATGTAATATTGTTTAAACATTGAAAACTGTTATTCTTACACTACCAAATAGCCCGAATGTTGTTACAACACTAATTTTTTAAACATTGACTTTGGCCATGAGTGTTTTTTATATATAGATTCATATGAATTTGGTAGTACCTTGAATAAAATTGGCCATGAGTGTTTCAAAAATACTCGGCCTCAACAATCTTTATCTAAAAAATTGTGACTTTTGCCATGTATTTCTAAAATTTTCTAGTATACCAAAAAAAAATTTGAGAAAGGATGCAAGGAAGAAGATGATAATGTGGAGGAAAGTGGAGAGTTAATGCTTTGTTTTTTTTTTTCTTTGATAAAAAGCGTTAATGCATAAATTACTAATTTTTAGAGAACAATAATGACATTATCATTAATACCCTTAGATCTAATAGAAATCAATGATGTAAAAAATGTGTAACTCTTGTGAAATTACACCAAATGTAACTTGAACCAATCTCATATATATATGTGTGTGTGTGTGGGGGGGGGGGTTGGGTTCAAGTTACATCTCGTGTAATTCTAAATAATATTACACTACTCAATATTTTTTAATTGGATGCGAATTTTGATAAATCTACCGTTAGATTACATTATTTTCATATATTCTCCATGTTTGCAAAATTTCAAAATGATCAAAGATTAATAACCATATTATCAATCAATTGTTTAAATTCAAGTTTTTATAATTTAAAATAATGCATAAAATATGAGTTTATGAATCGAATGGTAAATAACATCCAATTGGCATGAATGTTAAGAACATGTTATTAAATTGTGGGATTTTCAAAATATGAATTCTATAACAAGTTATTGGATGGTGTAATATTATTTAGAGTTACACCAAGTGTAACTTGAACCCAACCCTATATATGTATATATATATATGATGCGTTTTTAAAAGAACTTGAATGAAAATAATTAATAAATTAATTATACCAAATACATGCTTAAATGTTTTATCTAATTGCTCCTGTAACTACAAGGAATGATTTTTTTCAATATGATTGGTGTGATAATGGAATCGACAAAATTTTGATGTTAACCCTAATTGATTCCCATCGTGTAATCTGGTTGGCAACTAGGTTTCTGAATGATCTCATTAGAATTTCTAGCTTTTTAAGAATTCAGAAAATTTTGCACAAACGTAATAATAAGCTGTCCATGTCGCGCGCCTCATGCAATTTAAATATCAAACTTTTAGCTTAAACAAAAGGCAAGATACCAACTCTTATTCAATTTGATGAAAAGGTAGGTAGGAGAATACGCCAAAAATCCGCAAAGTCGGTAGAAGAGGGGAAAGGTCCACTTTTATATGGAGAATTTTATACAGAAAATTTTAGTTGTGAAGGAGTTGATATGAATAAAATGTCTAATTTTATTTTGACTATATCTCATTATTGAGTTCCACTTCTAACTAAACTTTTAATACCTCAACCTCTCCTCACTGTAGAGAGTGCAGGTGTAAAGCAGAAATTCTAATCCCCTGTAACACAACTCATAAATCAAATATGAGAGGATTACAAGTTATCGATAACTATAAATCATTTTTAAAATAAAAAAAAAAAAATTTATACAATATAATTAGACTCCCACGTAAACTTGTTTGTTGAAAGTTATTGATGATGTATTGTATTGTATCCCACGTAAAAGGTGCTTATAGAGATATTTTGGAACAATACCAAATGAGGGTTGAAAGAGTTATAGATTACGAAAAAAAAAGCTACTTATATAGATTACGATAGAGTGGGAAAAAAAAGTTGATATAATCTATTAAACTTTTTTTTTTTATGGGAATCTATTAAACTTTTGTATATATCGAAAAAAAATTGATAAATTAGTAGTGAATTATGTTTTTTTAACCCCTCTTCTACCTACTTTGCGATTTTTGGCGTATTCTCCTACCTACCATTTCATCAAATTGAATAAAGAGTTGGTATCTTGCTTTTTGTTTAAACTAAAAGTTTGATATTTAAATTGCATGAGGCGCACGACATGGACAGCTTATTATTACGTAAATTAGTAGTGAATTATGTTAATTTCGTTTTTATTGCTATTGAAACTCATTAGGTTTCAGTAAGTATTAGTAGTTATTGGATATATACATAAGGCGTAATATTTAATTTTTTTTATTTATAAATTTCTACAATTTGGTGTAACCACTTGATGCAACTACGGCTTCTAAGTAAGAGCAGTTCCATTTGGAACCTAGGAGATTCAAATGACCCCCTAAATTGGCCCCAAAAAAATTATATATTATTTGTTTCACTTTCTTTTTCTTTTTTTTTGACCCCCTAAAATAAAAATTTAAACACGCTGACCTTAGATATTTTTTAAGCCTAGCAGAAATAAATTTGAATATGATTTTCTTAATAATATCTTGGGCTTTTAAACTCAAAAAAGCTCAATAACAAACCAATTTGATCTAAAATCCTAAAAAAATTAATTAAATTAAATTAATAAGCTCAACAACAAAAGTAGAAATTTCTTAATCTTAAACTATAAAAAATAAATAAATAAAAATAAAAACTCATTTAGATCTTAATAAATTTGAAATAAATCAATCAAATAGAAGATTAATGGATGAATAATTTCTTGGTTGGTACATTGAAAGAGATATAACTCATAAGATTGATAATGAAGATATTATGCAATGATTTTAAAATATGAAACATCGTAGAAAGCAATTATAAAACTTTAGATATTTTAGTTTTAGATTTTAATTTTTTTTTTAAATTGTGATGTTGATATATTTAAGTTCTTTTTTGTTTTAAATTTTGTATAATTTATGTTTCTTATTGACGCCTCTAAAAAATTATATTGGAGATGCTACTGTTTTTAAACTAAACTTTTATCATATAGTATACTATATGATATGATGCAAATAACGCTTGTGAAATTATGGACATTTTATGTACAAAGTCTACACTTAACAACTGTGTAAGAATATTTTCACAATTGTATAGCATTTGGACATTCGCCAAGTACTAGGTCTTATTATTTCAAGTCAACGTTATTATTTCACAAGCACAAAGTAATGGGTCTTTGATTAACTATCTCTAAAGTCCAAAGAGGCCCAAAATTTATCCAACTACTCGGGTTTGTGTTCCTTGCCAAGAATCCAAATATTTTTGGATTGGGTTCACGGCCCATAAAAATATTCACTTCACGGGACGAATTCATGACATCCAACATTTTCTCTACATCGCGTTATGGACTTAAAAGGAAACATTATTTTTCAACGTCAAGGATTGGGCTTATGGTTTATGTTTTCTCTACATCATAAATTGGACTCACGGCCTCCTACTTTTCCTTACTTGATGGATGGGCTCTAAGCTCGAGTCGTGTTACTATAGAAAATAAGCTTAAAATCCAAATCTTA
The DNA here is from genome assembly GCF_001633185.2 of Quercus lobata. Lineage (NCBI taxonomy): Eukaryota > Viridiplantae > Streptophyta > Magnoliopsida > Fagales > Fagaceae > Quercus > Quercus lobata. The sequence goes on from NW_022154754.1 coordinate 35,605, forward strand.
TTACTTCATGAATTGAGTTTAATATCTAAATCTTGCTACTTCATGAAATGAGTTCAATATCTAAATCTTGCTACTTCATGAACTGTACTCAAGGACCACCAATGGGGCGGAGCCACGTTGCCCCTTTGTGAGGGGAGGGGGGGGGGGGAATCCACCAACCTATATAGAAATTTTAATTGGGCCCTCCCAATGATGTACATTCGACCCCCCTCCCATTTCTGTTCAATTTACTCCTAGGCCCCAGCATGCTCTAGTTTCAATTGTAAGCCTCTTTTATCCTCTAATAAAACAAAACATGACCCACTTATATTTAAATACCCAAAAGCATAGTTGTCAGTATCGTACTATATGCGATACGTATCGTACGATACGTATCGTATCGTGTGTAAAACATTCTGTATCGTATCAGCGTATCGTAAGTGCTCATGAATCGTACGTACAATGTGCGTATCGCATAAATCGTATCGTATCGTAAAATCTTACATATCATACAATACATGGACAAATGCTTTAAAATGAGATTTTTTGTTAAAATATGTACATTTATTTGAATCTAACAAGTTGTTAGACTTGTTTTTAACAAAAAATTATTAGTTTACTTAGTTTATCCTACTGAAATAACATATTCATAAGTTTTTTTTGTTCTCTCTCTTACAATTAGACTACATAGTACACACTTAGCCTTCACTTTAATATTTACAAATTTATTTTATATACTATGAATAAAATATTAATTGACAATATCAATTTTTTATTTTTATTATTATTGTTATAAGTCCAAGAAACTAGAATGCCAAAAAAGATTTTATAAAAATATTATTAAAATAAAAAGAACAAGAAGAGATTGTAAATGTTAATGACAAATGATGATGAAGAAAATTTTAATGAAGAAATAAGTTTGCAAAATTATAAACATGATGATAGCATTGACTTAGATGGGGTTAATTAGGCAATATGATGAATATGATGAAAATAAATTATTATTTTTAGGTCATTTGTAATATATTATCACTTTTGAATTTAGGAAATTTGAATGCGTATGTTATAAACACATGCTAATTTGATTTATTTAGTTAGTTGGTTAAATATTATTACATAAGTGATGAATAAATTAATCATTAGTTGAATATATTCAAAATTTATAATGAATATACCCTTTATATATGTATATTTATAATTTTTTATAAATTTTATTAAGTGTTTGTGTATCTTACGATACACGATACAATACAATACACGATACAGAAAAATTAAAAATCGATTCATGATACGATTCATGTTTTAACAACTATGCCCAAAAGCACTACCAACAAAATAACACTTTATCACTCATTCTCAAACTCAAAATCAGAACCATTTCTTTCACTATTCTTTTTATTCTCTTCTTGTCTTTTGTGTACACGCCACTACCCACTCCACTAGTACCAGCAGCTCCCAAACAAGACAAAACCTCAGCTCAGCCCTTCTCTCAAACTCAGTCCTCACGATCCCAAAAAAAAAAAAAAAAACTGACCATTATTTTCTTTCTTCTTGCTTTCTTAAAATAAATCATTCAGAGGGTGAGTTTTCAGTTTTCTTTTCTCTCTTCAGCACTACACCTTCATCTCTTTTTAGTGTTTTTTTTTTTTTTTTCCTCAACTATATACACTTACTTAAATATTCACATGCTCTTTAATTTTTCATATATTTTTAGAGAAATATATGATTGAAGACATGGAGAGGTTGTTTGTGATAAGTCTTGAAGGGAAGATCTTCTAGGCATTGCCACACCCACACGGCCCACACCAATCTTTGCACTTTGTGAAGACAAAGTTTCTAAGGTAAAATTTTTTTGATTTATTACCTATTTTTTATTAGTTAGATATCATGTAGCAGTGGGTGTTGTTAAATTGTTTAGTTTATGTTGTTTACTTGTGTGTTTAATTTTTGCTTTTGTTCGTTTAATTTTTGCTTTTGTTTGAGGGGTTATTCTTAATTTTAAAAAAAATTAAAATATAGGAAAATTTTAATAATAGGAATGATGATGAGTTGACTATTTAAATTAGAATTTTGTTTTCTCTTGACTACGAATAACATCCATATAACTAAATAAAAATTTCTAATTAAAATTTTATTTTTTAAAGTTCTTTTCAGGTTTATTTTTGAGTCATTCTTAAAGCTAAAAGAATTATGAGCAAACAAAAAACAATTGATGCATTCTTTAAGAAAAAAAAATGTTAGCAATTCAGAAATTAGAACACCTATGGCTGTAGAAACAAATGTTGATACTTCAATAATTGATGAACACCCCTCCAAATGTCCAAGAATTCAATCTGAAGAGATAAATCGTGATTAAGGATCACGTAAACAAATATATGAATTTCCTATCAACAAACAAATATGATAGTTTATATAGAAAAGAAAATTGTTGGGAATTTCACCATGGAAATAATTATGGATGAATTCTATTCCATGAAAAATCGTCGTTAGGCATGATTTTGATGTGAAATGTTTTTTTTGTGTGGATATTTTTGTATATGTCTACAGTGAACTAGATAGTTTTTGTATGTTCATTAATGTTTAAGATATATCAAAATTGAAATTTCTTATTCAATAACCTTATGGATTATGTTTTTTATATCAATACTTCGAATCGGCCCCCCATGTAAAAATTCTTGGCTACGCCCCTGACCACCATGACATTTCCAACATCACACGGTGAGTCAATAAGCAGTACCCCTCTCTTATGATATAGATTGGGCTGTAGCTCATATTTCTTTCTCACTTAAACAAGACTAATCACTCATATTATTTCTATCACCTATCAACAGGCGATAATTTTCCAATAAAGGCCCATATATATACAAAATGGGCTTTAGAAGAAACTTTAAGTCAATTAGTTTATTTAGGGTACAAATCACAAAACCCATTAATATTTCTTGACGTAAGAGCACTCACATCAGTCAATGTATAATAACATAAATGCTAAATTTAGCACATTCAACCCTAAAAATTACCCACATCAGTTAAGTTAAAACTATGTAAATTTACATTGTTGCTATAGTAATTATGTAAATATATACGATTACTATTCACATGCAAATCTATTTTTTAATACTTTTTTTTTTACGCCTATACTCAATGAGAGAGAGAGAGAGTAATAAAAAACTGATAAAAAAAATATATATATATATATATATATATTTTAAATGTAGTAGAAATAAATAATCTAATGTAGATGTGTTTGAAAAGTGGTTATGTAAAATAAAAAATGCAAGTTTTTATATTAAAATAGAAAAAAAAAATTTGCACAAAATGACGCAAAATGCTTTTAGTGGACAAAATAATGCATTTGGTGAAAACACAACGCAACCAATCAATCCACGTTTTACTAAAACAAAATAGTGCAATGAAAAAATTTAGTCACATGGTAGCTTTGACACAAATGAAGGTCAACTACTCATTTGTACTTCACATTTGTATTAAACAATAAGTCTACCAACTCATTTATATGCGATCTTCTACTCTCATACCATAATAAATTACCAATTTTTCTAAAAGGTTGAGCTATTAAGAAATAGTAAATTCAATCACTTAACCATATTTTTAACACTTCCTCTCATATGTGGTGTGGGTCTAAACTCCTCTTTAACTATATTAATAGTGAATTTAATCACTTAATCATAATTTTAACAATGACTTATTTACTCTTATAAACAGATTTTGAGAGTAAGCATGACAAAATTCATGGTCATCTCGTGCCTACTATTTGTGAGCGGGAGATGATAAAAAATTGAACCAGGCCAACCCAATAAGTATTGCCTAAGGTAGACCCAATCTGATTCGTAACCAAGATCCAAGAGTTGACTACTAGTGATTACCCATAACTACCTATATAAAAAATCTATTGTTAGGGGGTAAATTGAAAAGAATGAGAGAAAAGAGAGAAGCATAGAGAGAAGAGAGAGAGGGAGAGCAAAGAGAGAGAGTAATTTGCTAAATGTATTCTATATTGCATAACTTGACTAGAAGTGCCATATATGTACACAACATTCCATGACTTCAAGACATTCTGTGATTCCTGCACTCTGTTACCAGCTCTAACAAATGCTCTTGGTGGAGGAAGACTGAACACACGTTCTCCTGTGGAAGCTAGACACTTAAACGTGCTGAGCTCCCAAGACTATGATACCGTTATGCAGTCCGAATGTTACCGTTATACATTTACAGTCTTAATAGGTAGTATAATCACTGTTCATGTAAATAATCTACTCGTCATCTCTCTATGTTTCACATCTTTCTGTAAGGGTTGTTAATTAGGCGGTGAATTTTTGCAAATTTCTCTAGTAGCCAGACTTGCTCTAAGTAAACACGCATGATAATTCATATTGTTGACAATATAAAACAATCTTTGAATTGATCCTAAGCTACGCACATGTTTTCATAAATGTGATATCAGGCAGATTAGTGAACCTGTCCCACACGGCAGTGTACAAATACTACTCAAAGCCACCAACTTCATCAAAGTCAAGCAAGTAGCGTTGATGAAATAAAAACAATAATCTTTTGAGGGATTGCTATCTCAGATGACCTGAAATATGCACCATGTTTGCCCAATTCAAAGTTACACACAGTGTGAATCACACTAGCTAGAAACAGATTATTGCAGATAATGTTGGCTTTGAATAAAGGCTAAGTTATCTGTTAGCGTCTCTCCTTCTCTATCCGTGTAATATAAATATGCGATGTTAACCCCTCAAAACTCTTAGGGAAAACATGGGAGGACAAAAAATTGGAATTATGGTTATTCTTCTATGCGGTATGATCATACAACTCGTCACTTTTTAAAATATCAAAAAAATCATATTTATGGGTTTGGCATCTGATTCTGAATAAGTGATTAGTGTACGAATAAAAGATGGACATGTCCATCTTTTCTTGGTATACTTTTATTATTTTGTTGTTTCTATGAATTAATATGTAATTTTAAATATATATTGTCACTAATATTACATTACTGAACACAATGCATATTCAAAGTCATCTAAAAAAGTATGTTGTTGTTAATGTTGGCAACCAGGTGCAATTCTATTGGGATCAGTTAATCCAACAAATGCATGCCCACAATATTGCTTGGACTACGCGTATATGACTTGCCCATCATCAGGTAGCCAGAAGCTTGATCCGGCCTGCAACTGCTGTTTAGCTCAAGGCTGCACCCTCTACCTCGCTGATGGAACTTCAACTTATTGCGATTGATGGAGCTTACAATTAATTTGCATGCTCTTTACAATCTTAAATATGTATGTTTGCAAATAATGAGATTGGATTTGCAACAATAATAAATTATAATAATAAAACAATAGAGACTTATTGTCTCTATATTCTCTTATGTACATTATTATTATTATTATTATTTTTGGGGTCTTTGAGCGTGTATTATTGCCAACCAAAAGTAAAAGATCAGCATATATGGTACAGACTAAGCAACAAGGAAACTAAAGTCAGACACAAGAACAAAAATACAGTACAAAACAGAAGTTCCATATTTAGCTTCATTGTTGCAATTTAGAGTTAATAGAACTCTTCACTGTCATAGAAAGAATTCTATTAAACAACATACCCTCAAAATTGGATTCGCATGCTCATGAGATGGCTTATTTGTTTCATTGATGAATCAGTTTTGTTGTAAAATTGATTCAGAGAATGAATGGCTGCAAAAAGAGTCAGCTAAATGACACTGGTATATATTGTGTTAGCCATGATCATTGCTCCGATGCTTAAGTTAGAAAACAAGTTTTCAATGCAAAAGGCAAGAGAAATATTTTCTAGGAAAATTGGTTACGCGCACCTTATGTCTTGAATTTTCTCTTTTTAAAGGTGATTACTGATGGAAAATTGATTCCATGAATTTGGCTGGCTGTCGTGCTAAGTGGTAGGAAACGACTTAAAAATTGTAATTGCTAGCTAGCGTTATAACTCATGGAGTATGATTAACTCATATTGCCAGTTGTTGAGGTCTCTTTCTTCGTAGCAATGTCACACAATTTAGGGTATTTGTCCCTAAGTGGAGTAGGCCACTTTCATACCGACACAATAAAATGAAAGAACTGTATGCCACTTTGGGTAGGAAATTAAGGAATGGGCGTGAAATGGGTTCCCAAAAGTCCAACTTCCCAACTTTTTTACTATTCAACAAACCGTGACATGCCAGACTCACTCATATGCCTAACCAAATATGCCACAAAAAAGTGTTATTTGTATATGCATATATGTAGATGAAGATGTTGCTACGCTACCAAAACTTGTGCTTCCCTGAGAAATAGAGCCCACCCAACAATTTCCATTAATGAAAACCAAGGCACCCTAAGAAATTCTTGAAACTCCTCCTTCAATGGTGTACTTAGATCTAAGAATCAAATGTACCCAAATAGAAAAATTTTCCCCTTAAATCTAGCATGTGAAAAACAACATTCAAATCCTAATAACACTATATCATGCATATTAATTCGCACAGTTCCTAACACTATAACCTTATAGGTTATATCATTTCTAATAATTAGTACTTCACCACCATTAATTGACTAATATGTGGCAAACCAATCTCAATTGGAGTCTTATATCCGAGCAAGTGCTGTATCAAAAACCTAAGTATCATTAGACGAACCAATAGATATTATTACAATATGCAGTGTCGTCACCTTTAGTATTATCCTCTAAGTGCTATACCATTGGTATTATGGGCCTTACATGTTAGGAACCCGGTGGTTCCTAAGGGGGATGGGTGGGAAGTGTATGGAAATGGAAGGAAATTGTATGTGAATTGACTTCATTCAAGGTAATCGTCCTCCATAAAGAAATATTAAGAGAGAAAGTAATTGGTTTATTCTTCAAGATATGCTAATGATGGTTACACGCAACTATTTATAGAACTCAAGCTTTCATCTTATTGGCTACACATGACTTAATCCTATTGGCTTACTAATTAAGTATATGCACTCACCAATTAATCCATGTGATTAATGAGTTACATGTGCTTAGGGATCTAACCAACTCTATCCAAATTCCACCACTTGTAACTAACTAATGAAATGGACTACAGTGAAATAAAAAAAAAAAAAAAAAAAAACAATATGGAAGCCAGAAAAACTACCAATAACCAAATGTGGGGTTCCTAGCCAGTTTTTTAAGATAAGACAAGTTTTGATACCAATTTATTCTTGCCTATTTATTTTGAGTGTGGCTAGAAAACAGTGGGTTTATACAAAATATAAATAGAAAAATAAATGAAATAATCATAAATATAAAAAAATAAAAAAATAAAAAAAATAAAAACACACACACACAAATTTATGTGGTTCAAGGTTGGCCTATGTTCACTAGGGACATCAAGGAAAATGTTTCACTATGAAAATGGGGAATTACATATGTGGTACAAAGGCACTCTCATAAAACTGAAACCCCAATTACACCCAAAACTTCTCTCTCACCACAACTAGCCCACCTATGAGTTCTTGATTCCCTAAATCTGTGTACAGTTGACCAAAGTTATGTGTATGCTAGAATTTAGGCGTGGATGAAGTATTTTAAGTGTGATACATCATACAAGGCCGATTAGTACTTGTCCTACACGGCAATGGATAGAGTATACAAATACTACTCGAAGCTAAGTCCTATCCTAGTTGTGCACGAAACCATGCCCACCAACTTCATCAAAGTCAAGAAACTAGAGCGTTGAAGAAATAAAAACAATAATATCTGTTTGCTTCTGAGGGAATGATATTGCCCACTTCACAGTTACAATGCTTTTACACTAGTCTAAGATGATTCATGATTGTAGATAATGTTGACTTTGAATAAAGGTTACCTAAGCCATCTGATTAGCTTGTATGATATCCACTTGAGACAATTTCAAATACGAGTTGCATATACCAATTTCTTCTCTCTCTCTCTCTCTCTCTCTATATATATATATATATTCTTTTAAGAATTTCTATAAATATGCGATGTTAACCCCTCAAAAATGTTATGGAAAACATGGAGGGACACAAAATTGGAATAATGGTTCTTCTTTTTTGCGGTATGATCCAATTTGTCATTTGTGATAAGCTCAAAATCATAATTATTGGTTTGACTTCTAATGAGTTCAATTATGTCCATCCTTTGTCTGTATAATTTTATTATTTTGTTGTTTCTATAAATGATTTTAGGATTGTCACTACTATTACAATACCACATATATGCATGTTCAAATTGTTCGCATCTATCTTTGCAACTGCTTGCATTAGGTGCAACCTGCTTACCTCCATAAGAGAAAACAACTTCCTAGTAGTATTTTAAAAAAGAATTTTCTTGTTAATATTGTCAGGTACAATTCTATTGGGAGTTAATCCGACAAATGCTGCGAAACTTTGCCCAGATATTTGCTTGGACTATGCGTATATGACCTGCCCATCATCAGGGAATCAGAAGCTTGATCCGGCCTGCAACTGCTGTTTTGCTCCAGGCTGCACCCTCTACCTCTCTGATGGAACTTCTACTTACTGTAATTGATGGAACAGACGATTCACACGCTCTTTACAATCTCCAATATGCTTGCAAATAATGAGATTGGATGTGTGGCAAAAATAAATAATAAAAATAAAACAAGTGAGACTTATTGTCTCTATGGTCTAATATATATATGCGCATTTATCCTCTTCTTTTTCTTTGTGGGTTTTCAAAGAGCATGTACTATTGCTAAATAAACAAAGAAGCCAGAAAACAGACCCAGCAGTTGACACAAGAACAAAAAAACAACACAATAGAGATTCCATTTAGCTTTATTGCAAATTCGAGCTAGTAGAGGTTTTAACTGTCATAGGAAGATCTCTATCAAACAACACCCTCGAAATTGGATTTACAAGCCCAGTTTTGGCAATATCATTTAATACCAACCACCAGAATTCTTATACTTAAATTAGATATTTGCTTGGAGATTTGTTTTGACGTACCTTATTTCTTAATTTTTCTCTTTTTAATATTATTTTAACTAGGTAAGTTTTAATGCTCGACTAATAAAATCTCTTATAATTGAATAAAAAATTTGAAATTCAATCTCCTCCTATATCAAAAATCAATTGATGTTTTGACTTAATAATAAAAAATAATAATTATAGAGAGTAAGGATAAAAACTGTTACACACAGTTATACATTCATTTTTTGAATTGAATGGCTGGTAAGAAACTTGTAACTAGGTGTAATTCATGCATGTTAATTTAATTTGTTTGAATTGTTACTTTCTTTGAAGGAACCGTGAGCATATCCATATATTATGAAACAACCGGTTAACTAATTGGTTGCCCACGGCTCATCCGGAGTTTGATGTGTTCAAATTCCAATGAACGGAATCTCATTTTCAGGGGATTTTTTTTTTTTTTTTTTTTTTTATGGGAAAAACGAAAACTTTATTTAGATGAAGAGAAATACCTAGCATCCTGAATCTTCAATAATGGATGGATTTTTTTCTATCCAAATTACAAAAGAATCAATTCCTTTAGTATGTTTTGCCAAAATATGAGCTGGTTTGTTTCCTAGGTGCTGAACATGTAGAACCTAAAACGATATAAACTCCTGCAATAAAGACCGGGAGAGGCCGAACCGAGAGAGCATGAGAGATGATGCATGAATCTCCTTCGAAGATAGCATCTCGGATCCCGATATCCCAAGCAAAAAGTACGGCTTCATCCATTGCTTTTTCTTCAGCTTCAATAGAGCCAAGGGGCAGTGGCAGGTGCTTCACGGATCACAACACCAATTCCTACAGAGTTTGTTGCAGAGAAAATGGCAGCATCAGTGTTCACCTTATACCATGGTGAGGCTGGAGGGACCCAACGTTTGCACTAGCAGCATCAGTGTTCAGGGGATGCTTTTGTACTTTTCCATAGTTTTTATTTTTGCTTTGATAGTTTTCTTTTATACTTCTTGCTCGTGGAATTAGTAGGAACCATGCAACCTTTGTCTTGAGAAAATATTAGTTTATCAAAGCCAACACCAAATTTTGGTGCAACCAAACGCTGCCTTACCAGCAAGGCTGCAAACAGATGGTTTGTTCATGCATAATTAAGTAGGCTCAATGCCAACTGGTATATATGCAAGCTTGCAAGGGATGGATATGTACACATCTAGATGGCTGCGTATGCATTCTTTACCCTCGGAACAATGCCAAGGGCATATTAAAGCCGAAACTTGAATCAATTTGATCAAATCAACCTGTTTTTCTACCTAAGCCTCAAATAATCATCACTGTAGCCTAACTAGACCCAAACCATATCATTCAACTCATAAAATAATAAAAATTAAAGCACCCTCAACCAAGCAGATCAAGAAAATTAAAGGAAGAGGAAAAGGAGAGCAAAAGGCATACTGATCCTGCTTGTGCAATCCTAGAGATGTAGTTCTCAAGACAAAAAGAAATATATATGCATAGGAATTGGCCTCTCCTACTCAAAAATCCATTCGGTCCTAACCTAATCCTCCACAAGTCACAAAAATCCATTTTCCTAAACAAAGTTGGAAGATGAGCAAAGGCTAGAAATGAAATAAGGAATATTCACTTTCCAAATAGTTCAAGTAACAGAAGCGAGACATTAGACAAATTGCAATTTTCACGAATTATAGAACCTTTAGAGATAACGACAAATTGGAATCTCTGAAGTTCAGTTTCAAATTGATCAAAAGTTAAAGGGTAGTTTAGTTTTTCCCACTAGATTATAACTTCATTCGCACCGAAATTTATTCAGCATTCATACTACTACTAGAGTGGACATATTGCTTGGCTCAAACCCCATTAACTTATGCGTTAAAAGCTTAGTGCACATCTGAAAATGAACCTATAGTGCAGATAGTGACTTAGCAAATACAACTGGCCTTCCACATATAAAAAGATAATTAGCAAAACCCAAATGTACTTAATAAAAATAGAAATCCCTATGATTTGTTGACCATTTACCATCTGCTGGAACCGCTTATACAATCTATTTTTATAGATATTGACATGATTTGATACCTTTCGGCTTTCGCATTTGTTTTATGACAATTGTTTTTTTTTTTTTTTGGGCAAAAAGGGAAACATATTATAAATCAGCGGGTACAAGTCTGGAACGAAACAATCCCCGCAAATCAGCACAAAAAAGGGGGATAACATGAGGAGGAGGGGAAACAAAACGCAAAGAAACATCAACATGAGAAGAGCCCATTCTTGCTAAAGCATCAGCCCAGCAGTTGGCTTCTCTGAAACAATGAGACACCTTAACCTGAGGTAGCTGCAACAGCAGATCCCTGCAATCATCAACAAGGCCAGAAAGATCCCCATTAGAGTTGCTATTGCTAGAAACTAAGGATATAGTTGCAAATGCATCAAGCTCAACTTCTACAAATTGAGCCTGCAGACAACAATTGTTTTATATCATCATGTTAAGACACTAACTAATTTCTTTTTAATATGGGTGGGACCAAAACCCATATTCCTTATTCAACAATAAAAATCTTTACTAGTTTTTATTATTATCTTTTTTTGGCTAAAAAACCAAGAATATTATTCAATCTAAACAAAAGCAACATCCTGCCTACAGCCATCCAAGACTACAGCAAGAAGAAGATGCTAATTACAACAAACAGAAGATCTATGAATAGCTACAAATTTAGCTCGACAATGGACTACAAAATTAAGCTCTCTCCTTACCCAATTAAAATTACAAATAACAAAAAAATTCTTATAGTCTACAACATCGCAAATTACTAATTGGATAGGTCAAGTAGCGGTGGAGCAACCTTCTTTAATAGCATCAAAACAACTTTTAGCATCACCCTTTTTCAATTCTCTCAATGTTTTTTGCCTTGGCAATTTGGCACCTTTTCGTTGTCTTTGCAATCTCTTGCCTGATTTAAATCTAATTTGGTCCCATGAGTAGTCAATTTTAATGGAAATTCAACTTCCTACAATATGAGCTTAAATTTGTCAAGATACTTTCAAATTTTTGGTCAAACTCGAGTTGACTATGGTCAAACTTGTGGAAACTATTTGAAAATATGAATCCTAATGTAAAATGATGAAATTTGATGATTTAGTAAAATCTTGACCTCATTTGACTGCTAGTCAACTCATTCAAAGTTTGACCAATTAGGATTATTTCACCATTTCAGTTAGTTTGATTTAGAGATGTAAAATTGGACAAATCAAATTATTTTTGGCTTCCCTATGATCCTATTGTAAAGAATATGGATTTTGACATTTTTAAAGTAAAATTGAGATTTTTGCACATAAAATAAAGGCAAAAAAATACAATCCCCCCAAAATCAAACTCCAATCAAACCTCTCACGTGAACACACACAGAGTGGAGCTCAACATTCGACTCATCATGCCATTGTCAAATGAATTCAAATGCTTGAATGTCTTTGTCTTGTTTGAATTTGGGGTTTTGTATATTTTTGAAGAGACATCCTGGGTTAGTGGAATTAGGTTTGAATCAACTTCTTCATCAATTGCGTGTTTTAAAGAATTTAGTCAAATTCTAAGCTTAAACTCACTTCTGGTTTGGCCTAAAATCACTTTTCCTACTCATGGTTTAAAAATGTTGCTTTACCTACTTGAGGTAAGCTCCATTTGTCTTTTGTAACCCACCTCAATTAAAAATTGGGTAAATATGTATTTTTGCTACTCTTTTATGTCTCTCTCTCTCAAAAAAAAAAAAAAAAAAAAAAAAGATCAAAAAGTGGTATTTTCCTCTTCCTCAATTCACACAAATTTTGAACATGAAGAACATACACCAAAAAAATCAAACCCAAATCAACTTCCACAAAAATATATTTAACATTCATAATTCTCAAAACCCATGAAACCCTTTGTTTCTCACAACTTTGAGAAGGAAGAAATCTCAGTCACTACTACCATGAAACCCATGAGTTTGCTTTTTAGAAAACCCAAGAAGGAGAAGATGAAGAGAAGAGTCAAATTACAATGGAATTATCACATACTCATAGGCCAAGTCAAAAACTTTCACAACTGATAATGAGATTAGTTCCTCTACCCTTTTTGAAACAGAAGCAAAAGAACTTATCTTTTTTAACTTTATGGGTATTTTGGAGACTGATCAACTTCAAGTCAACGAGGTAGAATGGTTTGCAACCAAAAGTCAACAAATTTTTTTTTTTCTTGATCTTGTTTCTCGTGTTTTTATTTTTATTTGTGTCTTGGGAGAGAGAAACATGGTAAAAATACATATATACCCATATTTTTAACAAAGATAGGTTACTAGAGACAAACAAAACTGTGAATTTACTGCAATTACCCCATAATTTTAGGGCAAAACTTAGGTACAGTACTTAAGTTTTGTCCTAAGAAGAAACAACACTTGAGTATTGTACCAAAGTTTTGTCCATAATTTTAATACTCCCATTTATGGGGTTTTGAATTTTCTTCTGCCTTTCTTAGTTTAAGTAGAAGTTTGCGGATCACATGGATCAGGTTCTTTTCTCTGCAATCTCTCCAAAGGATTGGTCATGTAAAAAAGTTTTTGGAGACAAGGGAGCGGTCAAGGATTTTAATTGGCTTGTTCATGAATTGAAGGCGTTTTTGTTCTTAAAAAATCTAAGCTTTCATATAGCCAAACAAATTCATTTCTTAGTTTATCAAATTCTCAACATGATTTTTTTCTAACCTATAAAAGAAAGAAATGGGTTTTTTTTTTTTTTTTGGGTAGTGTTTATATTGAGATTTTCTCTATATTTGTTGTGTGTTGGATTGGCTAGAAAGAGAAATAAAAGAAAGTGTATAGTAGTTTTTTATCATTGAGATGATAGCAAGGATTAAAATGAGAATTATTGAAAAACTCAAGGACCAAATTGAAAGTATTCAAACATTAGGGCCAAAAAAAAAAAAAATACACCCAAAATATGAAGACTAGAAAAGTGTTTTTGCCTTTATATATTACTAGTTACAGACCCGTGCGTTGCACGTGATAACTTTTTAGGTAAAATATTATTTTAGTCCCTAAACTTTATAAAGAGTTTTTAAAAAAAAAATAGTTTTATCATTTTTTTTTTCATCATCTTGTTTATAACTTTTTTTACCATTATCATATATTTATTGACTAATGATTTGCATAACATAGACATTAAATAAGAGTTTGATTGGTTTTAAGTTAAATTTTATATTATTATATTTAATTGTTGGTTATTGATTTAATTAGGTGAATCTAATGGTTGATTTTATTGCACTATAAAGTTTTAACTGTCCTCTGTATAGTCATCTCTATTTTATTTCTTATTCCTCTTGAACAATTTTTTTATTTTCCAAATAAAGGTTACTAATTGACGTTTGATTTCATTTTTTTCCTTCCTTCATTTATTCTTTATTACTTTGTATGTTAGTTGTAATTTTTATGGTTATCAATAAGAAATAGATATCATGGATGACTTAAATAGTTATAGATGTAGTTACGTTAGCGGTATGTCAAAGGTTTTTTTTTCCTTTTGAATTTTCAAGGAAATATGAAAGGCATTTCTCTAGTTTAGTCTCAATCAATTAAGACATTCATAATATCTTAACGGAAGTAGTAATGAGCCTTAAATTTTTTTTTTAAATGTATGAAGTGGTTAGGTTAGTGGTATGTCAAAGTAAAAAATAAAAATCCAAGGAAATGTAAAAGGTCTTTTTTTTAAATAAGAAATTGTGACTTTTTGAATTGTAGAAATAGGATTGTTTTAATTACCTTGTTTATAGATTTTGTAAGGACCAGGAAAACTGGCGGCCCAAGCCCACTCAGAATAGTGGGTTGTACAGTTCAACTTTGGTCCAAATCAATAAAATTTGTAAGAGAGGGAAACAAACAGCAAGAGAGGGCTCTGCCCAAGGATGAAAATAAGGAAGAAATGGCCAAAATTATAGAACAAATGAGCAAATGTCTCCCTACAAGCCTACTTGAGGAGGCCACAATTATACAAGAAATGTTACTATTCACTCTCTTCTCTGAGTGTTCTTATTGTTTCTTTTCTATATCTTGATGCTTGTGTTTGGATCCCCTTTTTCTTATATATTTTTCCCTCCCTCATATCTCAACCTTTCATCTTTACCTAACAAACCTCCCCTCCTGACACTTGTCACTTTTTACATCTGAAGAAGGCGGTGGAAGGAGTTTGCTTAGTTGTGACT
Source organism: Quercus lobata (assembly GCF_001633185.2). Taxonomy (NCBI): domain Eukaryota; kingdom Viridiplantae; phylum Streptophyta; class Magnoliopsida; order Fagales; family Fagaceae; genus Quercus; species Quercus lobata. Next base: position 50,776 of record NW_022154754.1, read on the forward strand.
TACACTATTCAGGCCACTTCTTTATCAATGCAGCTAATAAAACTGTTGTCCATCATTTAATGCAGAGGCAACAAGCTACTCCAAACTAGAAATTTTTCCTATGATCACTGATTCTCTCTCATCAAACCCCTCTTCCCACTTGGAATGCCTCAGAGTCCTTTTGACTCATCTCGTCCTCTCCTCAAGTAACCTTCCTCCTCGGGCCCATGGCATCCCCACACCAATAGTGCAATTCTTCAACTTCATCCTCGGTCCTCAGGCACCCACAAATTTCATTATTTAGTTATAAACATCTAAATTAAAGTAGATGAATATATAAATGCAAAATCATATGTAAAGTTACAACTGCACAAGATAAATATGTCTAGATTTTTTTTTTTTTTTTTGGTTTTTGATTATTCATGAATCATTATTTCATTGTTTACTCTTATATATATATATATATATATATATACACACACATATATATCTAAATTAAATATTTTTTATAAAAAAATATAATTAAAAATAGATGAATATGTAAAGGTAAAATTATATGAAAAGTTAAAACTACCCAAGATGGACGTTTAGCCATTGGTAGATATGTATTTTTTAAAGATTAAAAGTATGCTTGATTGCTTTAGCTGGAACTATATAACTATACAAATATTGTTGCAAGTGGTTCCATCTTTTGCAAATTAACAAGTTTGGTAGTCTTACAGAATAGATATTTCATTTTGCAAAAAAATTTACATGAACTCCTCTTTTGTGACAACTTTTTTTTTTTAATTTTTTTGTTTTTGTCGAAACAACTTAAGAATATTAAGATTTAAGTTACCACATTTTGTAGCTGTAAAATATGTCAATTATATAAAAAATAGAAAAGATTTAAATATTTAAAAATCATTTTTAGTAGATTGTAATATAAAACATTTTTTTTCTCAATTTTTTTATGTAACCTTTCCCATAAGATCAATATTGTTGGCATTCTTTAAAGATTATACATAATATTTTTGAGAAGAGAAGAAGAAGCAGAGACGATACTAACACATAATATAAAATTATTAAGTTTGTGTGATTTAAATTTGTGGGAAAAAAATTAACATATCTATGATAAAGGTTTTTATCTAAATGATATACAGTAGTCCATATTTTTCTAGTCTTGAATCAAAAAATCCATTCTCAATAGCCTTTTAAGTCTACAATTTGCTCTTATAAAAATAAAAGATAAAAAATCTACAAATTGCTCAATCTGTAGGCCTAGACACATTCAAAGAGTGCTATCTAAACTATAAATTATATGACCTTTTATCACACAAATATTTTGATTTCTCTAAAGGAAGGCAGGCGTGTGTCTAGTCATTTTCTTGATTTGTGCTGCATAATTTAATAGTACGAAGGATGTGACTGAATTTAAATGTTGAATAAAATAAGATGAGAAGAAAAAAGAGTAAAAATAAAATATATAGCAATAAACATCAAATTATATAGCAATATACATATAATATAATAAAATATATACTATATGTGTAATGCAGTAGGATAGTATTTAATAATCAAAGAGAATAAAAAATATAACAACCTATAACACAAAACTAAATCACATCAACCCAAAGTAGAATTCTAATTAACACAAAAATTCATCAACCTAAAGTATGGATACAATAAAATGAAAAAATCAAACAAAAAATGAAAAACAAATTGAGAGAGAGAGAGAGAGAAGTAACCTTTAAGGAAGAAAACTATGCATAAAACAGAAAAGAAAATGTCAAATTTATAATAAGATGTTGAGAATAAATAGGAAAAGTCAAAATAAAAGAAGATAAAAGGGTAGATAGAGGATGATGTTAATGTAGAAAGTAGTAGGGAGATGAAGAGGTAAAAGGAAGGGAGAGTTTTGAAAAATTAATAATAAAAATAATGGTTAAAAGATATTTTAATTTTTAAATAATGTAGTTTTTAAGTTACCTTAAATGAGAAAATGTTTAAATATATATATAGGAAAAATTGGAAACAAAAAAGATAATAACGTAACTGCTGATATAGCTCAATTGAAACGTAACAATAATAAATGTTACGCTTCAATTTTTAGAGATATATATATATATATATATTATATTATTAAAGTTCAACCAATCAAATTATACTTGTCCATGTTCTTTTCAATGTCTTTGCACGCCAGGACTTTCAATGTCTTTGCATGCCAGGACTTTCGCACTTATACAATGATTAAAAAATTCAAAAGTAACCAAAAGACTTGTAGGTTGTAGCTCAATTGATACCTGTTTTTGTCTTTAATAAAGATGTCTAAAGTTCAAATTTTTCTATTCACTTATGATTATCAAAAAAAAAAAAAACCAATAGTAAGAAGAGAGCTTTTCATTGCTCCAAAAGTTAGGGTATGTTTGGTACAATGTAATGATGATTACAATGTATTAAGAATTAGTATTACAAGAGATACAATAAAGTGTAATGGAATAACTATTACTATTCATTTGTTTGGTGACAACACATGAATAAAACCTTAAATGAAATTATATTTAAGTCTAATTTACTAAATTACCCTTATTTATAAATTTATATTTTCACTTTTATAGCTCTAGCTTAACAATTTATTATGTATAAATTGGGAAAAAATATTAAATAATATACGTCTCCTTTGTTCAAAATTTATAACTCCATAAATGTTTAAAGAGCATGATGTTCATGATATGATAACAAAGTTTCAGAATATTATTTTTTTATTCAGCATGGAACCATAATAGTCTTGAACTATTTTATAGGACTGGGTTTTAATTTTAGGTGAAAAGCATATTTTAGTCCCTACATTTTCAGGTGATTCCCATTTTAGTCCCTAAATTTTATTTTTACCGCTTTTAGTCCCTATTTTGAAAAATGCTTCTCGTTTTGGTCCTTGCTGTTACTCATTTAACAGAATTATCCTACGTGGCAAACGGTCCAACAGTAAATGCTGACGTGTTCATTAAAATAATATTAAAAATATTATTTATATTTTTAAAAATGCCACATCAGCAATTTAATTTTAAAAAAAACCATGTCAGATAAAAATAATATAAAAATTTCTAACCTAATTATTTAAAAAAAAAAATAAGTTAAATTAATTTTTTTCTCTTTTTGGAAGAACATGAAGAACTCAGAACCATGTGTTCTTCATTTTCTTCCCCAACTATGCTTGCCCTAAAAATTAAAAATTAAAATTTTACTTTTCTTTTCTTGCATTTTCTTAGCAACCAAACCCATAAAATCACTCAGATTTACAAAATAAAAAGACATGCCCATAAAAATTTACAAAACACAAACATTCAACCAGATTTTCTTATGCTTTGAAACCAAACACAAAAAACACAAAACTCAAACCCAGATTTTCGGCCTCCATGCACAACCAAACCATAAACAACCACACAACCTTAAATTCGACAACCCACACACCTTTAACCCCAGATCTGAAGCCGCCGATTTAGTTAGCCTATGGGTTTTGAGAGAAAGCCAACATTGGTTTCGGCCATCAATTTAGAGAGAGAAATTTTGGGTTTTCATACATGGGTTTAGAGAGAGAGAACTGGGTTTTCACTTCAAACTCAACCCGATCCATGCAATCATCATCCTTATCCACAGACCTATAAATCAACATCGGAATACAACATACACCACAAACCTAAAAATCAACATACACCACAAACCCAGATCAACAAAACTCACAATCCCCAAACCCACCATCGGAATGCACATCTCCACCATGATCTACACCACTGAGCTGAGAGATAGAGAGATGAAAGAGAGAGACTTACCGATCTGGGATAGAGAGACAACGATCTGTGAGTTAGAGAGTGTTTGAGCCATTTGGGTCTGAGTTTGAGCGAATCGTGATAGAGAGAGTAGGTCGTTTCAGAGAAAGAAAAGAAGAGAACCACCGCTGGTTGTAGTGGTGGCGGTACTGGCGATGAGTAGAGGAGGCCGGCCATGGAGGTTGAAAGAGTTGTGAGAGTTTTGGAAGAGAGAGGAAGGTTTGAGATTTAGAAGGGAGGGGAACCGGTTTGAAGGTTTTCTTTTGAGTGTGTGAAAATTTTTTGGGTTTGGATGCCAAGGAAATACATGAAAAAAGAAAAAAGAAAAAAAAAAAGAAAAAGAAAAGGAAGACAAAGAAAAGGGAAGAAAATAAGGGTTAATTTGCTAAGAATATGAGTCAATCTTTTGGGGGAAGAACACAAAGAAAATGAAGAACACATAGTTCTGAGTTCTTCATGTTCTTCCGAAAAAAGAAAAAAATTAATTTAACTAATTTCTTTTCTTTTAAAAAAAAATAATTAGGTTATAAATTTTTATATTATTTTCATCTGACGTGGCTTTTTAAAAAAAATTAAATTGCTGATGTGGCATTTTTAAAAATGTAAATAATTTTTTTAATATTATTTTAATGAACACGTCAGCATTTACTGTTGGACCGTTTGCCACATAGGATAATTATGTTAAATGAGTAATGGCAGGGACCAAAACGGGAAGCGTTTTTCAAAATAGGGACTAAAAGCGGTAAAAATAAAATTTAGGGACTAAAATGGGAATCGCCTGAAAATGTAGGGACTAAAATGTGCTTTTCGCCTTAATTTTATAGAGGGTTTGGCAAATAAGAGTTCTAGAATCTACCAAGAACAATTGCTTATCATACGAATATGGATAGTTTTGAAGCATTTTGGAGACTTGAATTTTGATTGATATATATGGGTTTTGCTTTGGAAATTCATGGATGTTAATCCACTGTGGGTGATCTTTGCAATATGAACATATTTTGTTGGAAATTTTAATTTTAATAGGTGGAAGAAATCAGCCACATAACTTTACATACCTTTTAATTTCTATATAAAGAGAACCTAATTTAGCAATAAACAGCGGCAATTTTTTGTGTGGGCATTTTAGGAATTTTATTTTAAAAGAAAACTAAATAGGTTAAGGAATAGTTATTACATAGCTTTTGATAAAGAATAGTTATTCATCATTTTAAAGAATAGCTATTCAGTAGGAATGAGTATTCCCTGTAATAAGAGCATAACCAAACAATTGAATAGCTACTCCTTAGAAATAGCTATTACATTACAACATCTATTACAATGTACCAAACATGCCCTTAGAGACGAGAACTAAAATAACCTTTCTCTGTATCAGAAGACTCCCTGATTTCAAAAAGATCTTCTTATGTAAAGTTGTAAACTCCAACTTGTTTATTTATTTATTAGTACGAGGCCGGTTTTAATTTGGATGAAATTTTACTTATGCTTGAATTAATTGAAGCCGCGTAGAAAATCTTTTGCCCATTGATTCATATATGTATAGCTTTTGGCACCTCCCCATACACAAAGTGCTTGGGGGTCTAGGGGGAAAGGGTTTGAGCTGCGGGGTTAGCAGCATGTTGTAATTATTTCTCAAAAAAAAAAAAAAATATATATATATATATATATGTATGTATAGCTTTATAGGGAAAAAAATTAGTAACATCTTTTGTTTTACACATTTCAAGCGGGCAAAGAGGATTAGAGTCTTTAGACCCCTCAACAATCAACATCTCCTTTAAAAACAACAAATAATATCAGCTGCTCATTCGTGGTAGGGGTTTTTTTTTTTTTTTTTTCCTAATTTATTGAGCTTATTTGCTTCATAGTTCATATACAAAATTTTAAAGTTTTTTTTTTTTTTTCTAATTTATTGTAAGGTCAAGTTTAGGTCCAGTGTCCAGTAGTACTGGACCTGTTGAGATGATGACATGTGTCCACTTTTGGACACGTGTCACCATCTAACTGAGTTTAGTACACTGGATGCACTAAACCTAAACCAAGTCTTTTATTGTATACCATTGAAAATAAGTTCCACAAACAAGATATCAAAAATAAGTAGAATTTTTTTTTTTTCATTCTTTATATAGAATTACAACACCTTTTCTCTTCTATTGCTATTAAATTAATCTCTAAAGTTGATTTCTCTTCTATGATTTTCCTAAAACCTTTTCATGTCTATAAAATTTTAAGCTATATTTGGAGTAAGTAGAATTTTTTATTTATTTTTCATTCTTTATATAGAATTACAACACCTCTTCTCTTCTATTGCTATTAAATTAATCTCTAAAGTTGATTTCTCTTCTATGATTTTCCTAAAACCTTTTCATGTCTATAAAATTTTAAGCTGTATTTGGAGTTCTCCAGTAGAGATGTCTTATGTCCATTCAGATCCATCTACAATTTCAAGATCTTCAACTATACAGAAGAGGGAACAAGCATTTATTGTCCTCGTACCAATCTCCATTGCTACCATCCTTCTCTTATTCTACTTTTACTACCTTCGTCGTCAGAGAGGTCTTGAGTCAGGATTAGCATCTTCAGAAAGCAATAATAATGACATTTCCAAGGTATCATTAATTAGTATTTGTCTCTGTTCAAAAAAATTTGTTAATCCATTCTGTGCGCAGTGTGAATATATTTGTAATTTTTTTAGGATCACACACTTTGTCACAACTTGATAACATGTGTAATTGTGATTGATGAACCATCAGTTGCATATGGAGCACTTTTTTCACCACACACATGTATATATTATCAAAGTTGTGGTGAAATGTATGGCAAAGTGTGTGTGTCTGCATACTTTCTCAAATGTTTTGTTTTTTTTTTTGGGTGATTCAGCAGCCTGAATTGGGTTTTGAAGAAAGAAACGAGAGAAATGCTAACAGTTGTGGTATACAAGGAGAGCTTCTCCGTAGGAGATGCACTGCGAGTGGACTTACTTTATGTTTTTTTTTTTTTTTTTTTGCTTTAAAAAACTCCACAACTCTACACCCACCACCAAGAACCATCACCCAAAACCCAAACTCCACTAACAAAAGCCCATCCAATCAGCCAGCCACCCTTCACCTCCAGTTGCACACCCCCCCCCCCTCCCCTCAACAGAAAATCCACCATACTTAGATCCTTTACACCACCATCACAAGTTGTTGGCCGATCAATACGTAAAAGAAATAAAATTGAAAATCTCTATTAAGTCAAACGAAACATCAAATCTTATGAAATTCATAAAAGCAGTTACAAATCCATAGAAACCTACAAATGAAGATACCTTCTATATATATCATTTTAAAATCTTGCATTCATACCGTATATATTCCCCCCCCCCCAATATTACTAAGTATATCAACAACTCAATTAGAATCTCTCCAATACGTTATCTTCCTCACAACAGTAGTAGTGCAAATCTTCTGTCTCATCAATTATGCTCCACTTCATGCTCCACCAATAAAATTTAGACAGCTAACCTCTCTCATTAAATGAAATAACCCTGACTTTAACACTCACGTTACTAAAACGTTAACGTTAAAATCCCTATCTTTTTTTTTTCTTTTTTTTCTTCCGCGGCTTTATTTCTCCTCTGTTCCGGCTTTTGGTTTCTTTTTTTTCTCTTCTCCATGTGGTTTGTCTCTTGCCGCAGCTTTTGGGATTGATTTGGACTCTTCCCCTATTTTGTCTCATTGTAATCCTTTTTCCCAAAGTCAAAGTCAGGCTTTTGCTTTTGTTTTTGTAAGACACAGACGTCCTTTTCTCCTATAAGTGCAGATTTTTTTCAACTTTTGAGAGGCTCCTACTGCAACAAGCAACCTACAAGGCTTATACGTATTGTTCAGTCACAAAGTAAGTCCTCTTCTTTTGGTTTAATGTAAATAAATTTCTTTTTTTAATTTATTTTAGGATTTATAACAACTTTCTTATACTTGTGTGAGTTTGTGTCTAACGTGTGTGTGTGTGTATATATATATATATGTTGTTTATTAAAAAAAATAACTATTTTGTTTTTGTTTTGTATTAAGGTCATGAGTGATAGCAATTATCATACTAAGACTGATAGTCAATCGGTTCGAAAATTGAATTTTGAAGATGAGGATTCACCACTTGTGATAGTTGAACAACCAGAACCAATATCAATAGATAGCAACGATAAAATTCATGCCAATGTAGAAGAAGAAGTGATTCTGAAATTAGGAATTGAGTTTGAGACTGAGCAAGATGCGTATGATTTCTATAATAGTTATGCGCGTGTAGTTGGATTTAGTATTAGGCGAAGTAAGGGCCACAAGGGTGATAAAGATGGTTCACGTAAATGGTTAGATAGAGTTTTTTGTTGCTCTTGCGAGGGTATACGAGGGAATGACAAAAGAGATGATAATGTGAAATGCCATCGGCCAGAAACAAGATGTGGTTGCAAAGCAGAGATGAAAATTAGTTGTAGATATAGTGAAAAATATTGTGTGGTAAAATTTGTGTCAGAGCACACACATGTCTTAGCTTCTCCTCGTAAGCGTATATTCCTTCGATCTCAAAGGTCCATTAATCCAGCCCAAGCTGTTGAGGCTGAATTAGCAGATAGTTCTGGAATTGCACCAAGAGCAAGTGTAGGACTAATGGCTCGAAGGGTAGGTGGACTTGACAATCTTGGCTTCATTCCTGAGGATTATAATAATTATTTGCGTACAAGATGAACAGAAGAGATGAAAAACGGGGATACAGGAGGCTTACTTGAATATCTTCAAAGAATGCAATCTGAAGACCTTAATTTTTCTTATGCAATTCAGGTTGACCTTGATGATCTAATTACAAATATTTTTTGGGCAAATGGTAGAATGAAGTTGGATTATGAATATTTTGGAGATGTAGTTTGCTTTGATACAACTTACAAAAAAAAATAAAGAAGGTAGGCCGTTTGCATTGTTTGTTGGTGAAAATCATCATAAACAAACTATCATCTTTGGTGCTGCATTGTTATATGATGAAACATCTGAGACTTTCATATGGTTGTTTGATTCTTTTCAGAAAGCAATGTTTGGTAAGAAACCACAGACTATCCTCACAGACCAAGATGCTGCAATGGCAAAGGCATTAGCTTCACAATGGCCAGAAACACATCATCGTTTATGTGTTTGGCATATGTACCAGAATGCAGCTAAGAACCTCAAAGAAGTGTTTGGAAGGTACAATACTTTTGCAGCAGATTTTAGTAGTTGTGTATATGACCATGACTATGAAGATGATTTTTTAGATGCATGGGATAATATGCTTGATAAATATGATCTAAAGAATAACAGTTGGTTGCAAAGACAATTTGAGTTAAGGGAGAAATGGGCTTTGGTTTATGGGAGGAAAACATTTTGTGTTGATATGTCTACTACTCAGAGAAGCGAGAGTATGAACAGTCAAATTAAAAGGTACATAACTTATAATTATGACTTGTTGCGTTTCTTTTATCACTTTCAAAGGTTGGTTGATGATAGACGTTTTGAAGAGTTGAGAGCAGATTTTAAAGCAACTCAAAGTAAACCATCATTAGAATATCCAGTAGAAATATTGAAGCATGCAGCAAGTGTTTATACTCCTGCAGTATTTAAGTTGTTTAATCGTGAATTATGGCTCACTTGGGATTGTGAATTGCATAAGGAGGGTGAGGTTGGATCTGTGGTAATATATAAAGTTATTTCTCCCTGTAAATCTCGCCAACACATTGTTCAATTTGATTCATTGGCTTCTACAGTGATGTGTAGTTGTAATAAATTTGAATTTGTTGGAATTTTATGTGCCCATGCCTTAAAAGTGTTATCTCTTCAAAATTGTAAAAGGGTGCCAAATCAGTATATTTTAAAAAGGTGGACAAAAGATGCAAAGGTTGGTTCTACAATGAAAAATTATATACATGTAGGACCACATGACCAAAATGCAGATGTGGGAAGTCGTTATAAAGTGTTGCTTAAATTGTATTCTAATTTGGCAGCAAGAGTTGCACTGACTGATGAGACTTTTCGTATTTCTTTGGATGCTCATGAAAGTACTTTGAACAAAGTAGAGGCAAATTTGAAAAATTTATCAATTGAAGAATCTACTGTTGGGAGCACTCATTTCAAATCAAAGGCTCAACAAGCTAATGATAATGTGCAGCCTACTAATTGTGAAGGAAATAAAATTAAAGGAATTAAGCTTAAAGGGAGACAAGCATGTGTAGGGACATCTCGTAGAAGAAAGGGTGCATTAGAGAAAGCTACAAGAAAGAGAAAACGTCAAACTAAAGCATCCTCTCATATTCAACAGCTCACACCGGTATGAAATTTGTTTTTTGTTTTGTTACTTTGTGCTTACGATTTGTTAGACAATAGAATGTACTAATTCTCTAAATTATTTATATGATTTTCATTGTGAAATGTATTAGGAAGATAGCATGAGAAATTTAAATACACCTGGCTTTACTGATATGCTGAACTTGACACAAGTAATTAAATGAAAGTTTATTTATTGATTTATTTTTTGCTTTTATTTTTATTTGTTTCATTGTGAAATGTATCAGGAAGATAGTATGGGAAATTTAAATACACCTGGCTTTACTGATATGCTGAACTTGACACAGGTAATTAAATGAAAGTTTATTTATTGATTTATTTTTTGCTTTTATTTTTATTTGTTTCATTGTTAAATGTATCAGGAAGATAGCATGACAAATTTAAATACACCTGGCTTTACTGATATGTTGAACTTGATACAGGTAATTAGATGAAAGTTGATTTAATTATTAATTTTTTGCTTTGATTTTATTGATTTCTAATTTGTTATACATTTATATGTAGGCACAATTACCCAAAGTGGGAAATCAAAGAAATTATGAAGATGTTGAATAACAAGATAGAATTGAAGATAGAAGTGTGATTGCTTGTAGGAATTTATCAGCCACGCTCCAAGTCCATAGAGATCATGCATTGAGATATTAACTTAATTTTGCAATTTTTTTATCTTTTACTATGGTTTTCTAGATGTGCCTTTTAGTTAGATCTTGTTAGCAAATGGGCTCCTTGAACTTCTGTATTTGGGGGAGGAGCATCGTTTTTTGTTTGTTTGTAGGTCTAAAACTTCTGCTTCCTTTAAAAATTATCTTCTTTTAACTTCTGTATTTGTGGCACTTGCCTAATTTTGTTCATGGAGTCCTATTTTAATTGTAGTGACAAAGTTTTTGACTCTAGAGTCAATTGAAAGTCATATCCATATAGAGAAAATACCGGTGGGTTTTAAATTTCATATATGAGATCCTATTAGCCTAGCATGACAGTACAATTGTAACTAGCCTCTCTTGACAAGTTTACTCCCTGCCTATGGATTAGCCTCTTCTTGATAGCTCCAAGCAATGGCCAAAGCACAGTGGCTAGCCAAGCAACCCAACTGACAGCATGGTTAGCCTTGAGAAGCAAACTTTGGGACTTCACTCTTTCACTCTTCACCCCTTCAAATAGCCGAATGGCCTCTCCTTTTATTTCTTCATCTTTTCCTTCTTTTCTCCCTTTCACACTCTTCACATCAAGTCATAATAAATGCAAGCCAACTTATCTTGACTTTGCTTCAAACAATTTCTTTTCTTCAGCTCTCCCTAAGCCGAATCACCCTTGCCTTTTGCTTCTTTCTTTTCTTTCTTTTACTTCCAACGTGTCCCACAAGTTTAACATCACTTATTCATTTATGTGACTTGACTTTTGTACATCCCTTCATAAATGTTGCTGGACTTTTGTACATATAATTATAGAGGAAAAGATGAACTCAATTCTTCTCTTTCGGACAAGATTCTCCAGCAAGTTCAATTTGCTTTGCTGACTTCTTGCCAATTCTCCAACAATCTCATTTAATGAGCTAAGACAAAGTGTGGGCTGGACAGTGCACCCAACATTCACCATCATCAAGGGATGTGTACAACTTCAAGCAGATAAAATTGTTTCTCTGTTTCTGCAGAATTGGTGTGGTTCCCCTGTTTTTGTTTCGGTAGAAACTATTTTTCCTACATACAATGTTTTGTTCCTACATAATAGGTCCAGTTTCATCTTAAAAAAAAAAAAAAAAAAAAAAAAAAAAAAAAAAAAAAAAAAAAAACATCTATTGAGACATATCCGACTTTATCTCAATTGAAACACAAAACCAAAACATCAGTCCAAGCATTCTCAGCACATATCCATTAATCCAGTCAGTCCTTATCAAATAGAGTTTGATAAAATAATGAAATCTGGAATTTAAATAAAATATTATCCATATATTCAAATCAAAGTGTAATCTCTACAATAAGATATATACAAGAGAGCTTCTATGGAGGAGCTTCCTGTCCCAGTCACTCATTTAAGAATTTCAACAAACATGTAAAATACAAAATCCAGCAACCCCAATTATTTACTGACTACAACCTTTACATCGTCCAAAAACGTTTTTCTTTCCACATGTTTTATAATGGAACAAAAATCAAACACCATTATCACCATAGACAAGTCACTTTGTGGAAACCAATAGAAGCAGATGAACACTTGAAGATGAAGTGAGGATGTGTCTGTCAACGGGGCGAAATGAGGATGAAGATGAACACTTGAGACGTCAACCACATAGAGAAGAGAAAAAAAAGAAACCTTGAAAGCCTTGAAGGTTGCTTGTTTCAGCAGAAGTCTCTCAAAAGTTGAAGCAAATCTGCACCGGACAAAAGGAACCTCTGTGGCATACAAAAGCAAAAGCAAAAGCTGGAAACACTTTGGGAGAAAGGAATATAATGAGACAATATAGGGAAGAGTCCAAATCAAAAACTAAAGCTACGGCAAGAGACAAAACTCAAAAGAGTTCTTGTTGACTCAAACCACATGGAGAAGAGAAATAAAAGAAACCAAAAACCAGAACAGAGAAGAAATAAAGCCGCGGCAGAAAAAAAAAAGAAAAAAAAAAAGATAGGGATTTTAACGTTAACGTTTAGTTTAGTAACGTGAGTGTTAAAGTCAGGGTTATTTCATTTAATGAGAGAGGTTAGCTGTCTAAATTTTATTGGTGGAGCATAATTGATGAGACAGAAGATTTGGACTCAGTGCAATTGATACTTTGGCGCAAAGGGCGGTTGGTGACAAAATCGAGGAAAAAAAAACTGAATGAAAAAATTTAAATGTGGTCAAAGAGTTAAGAAATTAAAATAAAAAAATTTTAACTTCAAACAAAAATCAATATTAACCTAAGTTTAAAAAATTGCGGGCCCATCAAAATTTTGTTGTGCACCACCCTTATAGTTTATCTTTTTAGCAATTAGTGTAATTCATCTTATAAAAGTTATATATCAATTTAACTTTGCATAGTGCATACGATAACTTTTACCTTCAAATGGAAAAATAATAATAATAAATAAATAAAATATTCGACTTCCTCCTATAGTCCTCTCTTTTTATTTTGCTAGATGCTCCGTATGCCTTGGGAACTACCAAACAGATGACAGGCTTCAACAAATACCAGTACGTGGCCATATGTTTCACAAGGACTGCATTGGTTACTGGCTCACTACCCATACTACCTGCCCACTCTGCCGCCTCTCCCTCGTTCCTCCCACGAAAACAGTAGTTGAATCAGTTGATATTCAGTTAGAAATTAGTCACGGAGCTTTTGTTGCAGAGAACAATAATGAAACATCTCTTGAAGAGAATTCACAGGCTTGTAATGAAGGGAAAAAAGCTATACAATTCTCTCCACGATAGAAGAATTAAGAGAATTCTTCTAGCTCTAAAGGCCTAAAGGGTACTAGTCAATTATCATATTTTTTTTTATGGGTTTTGATTGATTCACATCCAACCCACACTCTTTTATATATATTATGTATAAGGTGAATATTCTTAAAAAATATTGACACCTTGTGTGAATGTGGGGATATTATTTATATAACCAATAATGTTAAATAATAATTTTCCTTTATATATTTATATTGATGAAGTTCTAATACATTTATGCGTGCGTGTGCACTATGAAAAAGATTGAGAGCTAGTCTAACAGCCCACAATTTCTAGGATAATGATCATTATATATATTTGCTCAACACATCATAACAAGGGAATAATTTAAATGGTATATATGACCTCTATTTTTTTTTTTTTAGATACCAAACAGAAACTTTTTTCATTTTTTTTTTAAGATTTTGACTAACATTGTTATTTTAAACAACCTGGATGTCTAAAGGAACAACCTCCGTCCAGATAAGAATAGGATCAGAGAGAAGAGCTCGTCTAGCGAGCTAGTAGGCTACCAAGTTCTCCTAACAACGTACATGACATAACCTGACCTCATGGAAAGAGGCCGCTAAGGCCTTGACGTCGTTGATAATTGTAATTTCCGTGATTCATACTCTCTTTTAGGACACGTCGACATGTCAGTTCCTTTTCGCAAAGGCAAGATACGCAGTACTCAATCTCCCTTAAAACAGTTTTAGACTCAAAGCTGATACGAGCTTGAAAGTACGCAGAGTCTCTTAAAAAGAGACGAATGAGTCGCCACCTGGTTATAGGTCCAAAAACCAAAATAGGACTCCATAAAAGGCCTTTTTACCAAACTAAGTCTGGAGTTAGGATACTACATGTCATGTGAGACAAGCAAGGGAAAGCAGATAAAACATGTGATCATGGAAGCATAGACATACAGAGAATCAGACAACTCATGGCATCAACTCTTTCCGTTATGGTTCCTCAAGGAAAACTAGTTTAGGCGCTTGTCTTAGTTGGTACCAAAGTCTCATCAAACAGACAAAGCTTAGCTTTTAGAGTCTCAAATCATGAAGTTCAATATACAAATTCAATGTGCGTGCTAACAGTTTTCAGTATACAAAGAGTTTATGCCTTTTTTGCGTTTTTCCATCCTTTCAAATAACTACAAAGTTCTTAAGCAGTATTATCTCTCTCCTCTTTGCTCTGGTGTCAGCCCACCCTGCCCGCAGCTAGGGCAACTCTTTAGCCCGAATCCTTGGCAATCAAAACATCTATGCAAATGCACATTAAAAAAAGTAGAAATTATTTAGACCAGGAAAGTTATAAATTACATATTCTTCAAATTAAGCAAAGTGATTTTTAAAAATAGTAATGAACTTACTTCCAGCGCTCAAAAATATTTCCATTCTTTTTGTTTCTTCCTGTGCCCTAATGAAAGATGAAAAAGGCGTTAGTTTCACAATATTGCAACAACGGATGAGTGAAAAAGGAAGGAAAAAAAAAGTAATTCATCTTAAAATAGACTGCATTACTCAAAAGCTCAATATAAACTATATTAACATTTATTTATATTGCAATTAGCTGTATTTTATAATTCCTACCTAAGCTAAATATGGTCATTATTATATTTTGTCAACTGTTAAAAAAGCCTTGTAAGAATATTGTTTAATTGTATAAATTTGGTCTTTGTGTTTTGTTTTGGAGCCAGTTTTATAAACTATGGTTTTGATCATTATATTTTTATTCTTGGTGGGGGCATTGAGAAAATAAAAAATAAGATTTCAATTTTTAGAGACTAACAATTTTTCCTTTTAAATTATATTCTTAAAATTCAATTTTTTTCTCTAAATTATAGGTTATGTTACTTATAATTACAATTTACGTTTTTTAATTATAGTTGTAGTATGATTTTATTCTTGCTTCAAAAAAAAAGTATGATTTTATTCTTGAATTATCTTACTTAATTTAGATTCAATGAATTACAGTTGTAGTATGATTTTATTCTTGAATTATCTTACTTAATTTAGATTCAATGAATATGATTTTACTCTCTTTCAAATGATAAGGTTATTTAAAAAAAAAATTATAATAATAAAAAAATTGTCTAATTGCTTTAAAAAAATGTAAACTAATACTAGTTCAATATGCTATATATTCTTATATTAAAAAAAAAATTAATTCTTATTGAAAGTGGTGTCACATTTAATATAAAACTCACAAAATTCTCGATTGTTGCAGTGAGTAATAAATACTTACATCAAAATTAAGAAATTAATTTGAAACATACACAAAGTTAAACTTCATTTTGGAATTTATTTAGATTTTATCTCAACTTTAACTTTATACATATATATATATATATATATATATATATATATATAGACACACACATTCAACATATGCTTAGTTTTTTTTGGACTTGTGAAAATCCCAGACCTTTTAATACGATGATACACTTCCAATCTATAAATAGGGAGTTAATTTACCTTCTTTTCTTTTTTCTTATCTTATTTCCTTTTTTTTCATCTTTTTAATATTGGCACAGATATAATTTTTTTTCTTTAAATTCAACAAATTCCTTAAGCACAAGTGCACAACCACCTGGAATAAGTTATAGGAAATCAATTTTCAAACATGGAAATTTATGTCAGCATATATTTGACTGAAAAGGCACTACGTTCCTCTTCTTTTTTAATGAGAAAAAAGCACTACATTCGGCTATGTATGAAACCCTAATCTTCTGATTTACTAGACTTGGTACCTTTCGCAAGAACATTGAAGGCCAAACATCTTTCCTAGTTCTCTTTTATTTTATTTTATTCCTTCTTTTTTTTTTTTTTTTTTTTTTTTTTGGTGTGAAGCAAAATCTATTCATGATTTCCATGCGCATTTGTTAATGGAAAAACAATATTAATCAAAGATTTAACATGAAGATTTAAAAATGACAACAATACTACTCCTTAGTTCAATTGCTTAGATTAAGAATGATGCTCAAGAAAATGTAGTAACCACGTCCAGAAGAATTAAAGACAAAAGTGACAAAACAGATTCTGAATTGATATCAAAGATGGGCCATTGGATTTGGGATATTGCAAGGCAAAACAGAAAAGCCCTAACCTGCCATGGGTTCAATCACTTTCTTTATTTGGTAAAGTTACATGCAATGTTATCCAACAAAAAAGAAATCCAACACAAGGTCCAAAGCGCCAGTTTTGTCCACCTTTTTGTGAAGGCATCTTGTACCATCACCTATATATTTATATATATATATATATATATATATATAGCCTAAGCCAATTGAATGGATTACCAATTCTTATGGTTCTTTTGGATCGAGGGAGATGGAAGGAAAGTAGAGTAGAGTAGATAAGAATTGAATCAAAATTAGCCTATTTTTAGGTAATTCTACTCTACTCTCCTTCACTCCCCTCACTCCTCCATCAATCCAAACAGACCCTTAATGATTCAACACAACAAAAAAAAAGGCCTTTTAGTCCCTAATTGTTAGTTGGAAGTATCTGAATTAGCTAGATCCTGTGTCTTGTGGCCTGGTCCAAAATGAACAACCCCCCCCCACCCCCACTTCGAGAAAAAAAAAATTAATAATAATTATAATAGCAACAACTAACAAGTTAACTTGTATGAAGGACTCTAAAAAAAACAATTAAAAAAAGAAGAAGAAGAAGAAAAGAATACAAATATGCATATAAAACGCATTATAAAATGAATTACCTTGCATCCTGAGCACTCTAGAGCACCTTTTCCTCCACATGTTTCACAACTTTTCAAGATCTGCAGACAATTAGAAAAATGAATGTAAATCTATGTCCAAATGTGCATTATACCACTAAAAGCAATGGAGAATCATTTGAAGGTCCTTCATGTTTCTTTGTGTTCATATAAATTTATAATCCAGTCAATCAAGCTTCCTAAAAATTTTGGTAGTTCTTTCTTTCTCATAAAATGGTGACCTGACCATCCATGTTATGTTCTTCCCCTTTCATGCAGAGATATGGCGCTTCCCTATTCATACCCACAACAAGCAATATCGAAACTATCACATGCTAGTCAAAACTGAGTACGCTTTTAGAGTGCTCTACATACAATTTTAGGTTAATTAGGCTAATAAATTAATTAATAAGTCCGGTATTGAGTACATTCAAGCTTATGTTGATATATTATCAACTGTGCCAAAAACTTAATCAATATTCTAACACTCTCCTGACCTAAACTTAGGGTCGAACCCAAGTTCTATTGCTTTGATACCATAATAAATTATTGATTGGAAATGTCAAGAAACGATAAATATAATCATTTAATCAATAAAGTAAAACTTAAATTTTGCATTATGCTTTTCATTTAAATTTAAACGACTTAGGATCCATTTGGGAACTGTTTATTTAACTGAAACTGAAAATTTTTTGCTAAAAATATAGTAGATAAAGTTAAAAATTAACTTAAATAGTATAATAGGACTCATGAATAGTAGCAAAAATAAGCTAAATAATAAAAGAAAGTGCATAAGCTTATCCCGCAACCTTAGTTTTCTATTTCAAGGAAAATTAAATATACAGCCAACTATTTGAATTTAATTCTAACTCCGGTAATGAAGCATTTAAAAATATAAAATAAAAGTCCAGTTCATCTAATTGATTGTAAATCATGAGTGAAACACATGACAGTACATATATATTCAAAGAAGAAGCCACATAAGAGGCAGTGATTTAATTCGAATACATACTAATTTTGCTGATCATAGGTGGCTCAAATAATTTTATTTTATTTTTTTAGTTCGTGATAGAATTTCAATCGTCCCCTTATAATGATTTTTCTTTGTCATCGTCTCAAAGAAACCAAGGGGTACCCCTTGGTTTGGTAATATTGTTTCAACGACAGTTTTCATCGTTTAAACAATAAAACACATATTTTTACAACTTTTTTTTACCCATGCATATTTTCGCAACAAAATTTTTTTTAAAAGGAGGCTTAAACCATATCTCTTATTTGACAGTTTAACTAACCGAAACAGACTAGTAGGCTCATCTTCAAAAGTAATAAATGTCATGAAACAAACGTAGTTTAGAAGAAAATATGACGTAAAGTAGAGCTATAAAATAAAAGAGAGTTTACCGAATTAAGTGAGAAACCACCAGATTTTGCAGCGAAAGCTGTAGTTGTTGTTGTTCCACGTCTGAGTTCTATGCCATTGCCACCTATGACGATCGGTACCCTTGGACTAAATTGATGAGGATGCTGAAATGTTGGTAGTGGCGGAGGAGTCAAGCTATTGCAACACAGAGAGAGCTCAGCCATTTAATTAATTTTAGGAATTTGTTGTTATTTCTAATGGATATTTATTAGAATTTTGTGTGAACAGTTTCCAGTTGCCTCACCTTTAAACAATTATCAAGGTGAGTTGGCTTCTTTTCCTTGGAAGTTGAAGTTCACACGTGTGAATAATGAGAATCTCGTGACACACACCCGTTGATCCTATAAGCTAAAAGGAGAGCCACTACTTTTTCTCTCTCTCATAAGGACACAAATATTTGTTGCCTAAAATGGAATGGGATGTTCATTGGTTTACAATTTTACATTAATGAAATCTTTTTATTTTCGGGGTGGATAAAAAGAAAAGCTTTATATTTAAGATATATTTGGTTGGGCGAATAAACTACATTTTTGTTTTTCATCATTTGTATTTATATATATATATATATATATTATGAATGATAGAAAAGTGGATCATCAAAATCCTCCACCACATCAACCAAATTTGGATCCTCAAAATTCTAGGGGTTGTTTGGTTAGGGGTTTTGAACAATAGTTTTCATCGTTTAAACAATATTACACGTATTTCTACACATTTTTTCATCCACAAATATTTTCAAAAAATACAAACAATGTTACTAGAACAACATTACCAAACGGCCTCCTAATTGTTCACCATTTGTCTTTTTCTATTCCTTCTCTTAACACTTTAGCCATATCTCATGTCTTTTTATTAACTTCTTCTCACTTTTAGTTTTAGTTCTATTTAGAAGATTCATAATTTTTTCTAAAAGGATAAAACTTACATATAGTTTATTAAATTCCCCATTTAAGCTCGACTATATTAAACACAATAGGCTCTTGAAAATGAAAATAATGTTTGTGTTTTATTGGTCATGATAAATAAGTGGTTGAGTTTCATTAGGAAACGTAATATACTACACTTAAAAATGTTCCGTATTTAAGTTTTTTCCTTTCCCAAAACTCTACGATATGTTCTTTCACTTTTAAGAGATAGTTTCAACCTATAATGTCTGCTCCTAATTATTGCTCTTTATTACTAGACCAAAATACTAATTGGTTTTTTTGTATAAATAAGGATCAAACTCTAGATCTCTTATTCAACGATAAAAAATTTTATCAGTTGAACTAACTGGAACCCACATATGCCCTTCCACTTGATCATTTAGTTTGATATTTTAATTGCTAATAAGAATTACACTAACAAAAGAAAACTAATGCACAAAGACGCATATGTATATTGTAGTTTGAAGTTTTCTTGAATTACAAATTAATATAATAGTTTTACCTCGGCCTCCCCCAAACATAAATTCCTAGTTCACCCTGGGAAAGATTATATTTTGTTGGCATGGGTGGAAAATCACCCACCCATTTTTCATCCCATCAATTTCTCTCACCTCCACCAATCAATGGAAAACACCTATTTTCTCTTTCCCCTTTTCTATCATTTCCCTTTTTCACCTCAACCAAACATAGCATGATAGTCCTTTTACTAATTTGGGATAGATTCAATCTTGAATTTTGATCCCTTTTAAAAGGATATGATCAAGCATTTTTATCCATATTCCATCAATTGTTTGCATACACATCTTACATCATGTTGATGTAGCATGGAAAATAATTAAATACTATCAAAGTATAAGAACATGATACTTCTTCCTCTCATATGAATGGTAAATCTCACTATGATGTGAGATGAGAAAGTATAATATTGTTGTACAATTAGAATACTGAATAATTACTCAATATATAATAATAGTAAAACATTCGAAAAACAAACAAGTAAAATGTATGTGCAAGAAGCCACATAGATGGAAACAGCAACACACACAATCTTCAATATTTTTACGAAAATGTCACTGAACTCATTTTGTTGAAAATAAAGATGCCAAAAAGTTTTTTTTTTTTTAATTTATAAATGATATATATATATATATATATATTATGTTTTCATTCTCTTTTTATTTTTTTGGTATTGAAAACGAAAATGAAAACAAAAAACAAATCCAAACAAGATTTTCACTAATGGGTCCCATAGAAAATAGGAAGCAAAATACACTATATTTTTAGAGGAACCACCATCAAGTTCCTATCCACCACGCTGTCACAATTCATATGATTAGGTTCTAAAAGAATGGGTTTTGTTGAACCTTTGAAAACCCATTTCATAATCAATTTTGTGATATTTGAGACAATTAAACTAGATACGTTTTCTTTGGTGTAAAATTTTTTTTGTAAACATTTTCAATGTTCCATCTTCAAACAAAAGTCTGACTACACCAAATACCTCTAAAATTATTAAAACACCACTACAATCTCTAAAATGATCAAAGTACTTTTGAAACCACCAAAATTGCAAAAGTACCTCTAAAACCTCTCAACGTCTAAAAAAACCCTCTCTCTTTTTTGTTGAGAAAATCTAAAAAAAAAAAAAAACCTTTTGAAACTTCCAAAACTATAAATTGTAAATAACCAAAATACTATTGGCATGTCCAAAATGACCAAAATGCACCCTAGAACCACCAAACTAACAAAAATACCCTTAAATTCACCAAAATGGCTAAAATATTCCTATGACTAGGAAACTAACCTAAATTTCTATAGAACTTTCTCTATTTTTTTTTTTTTATAAGATATAAATTTTACTCTAGAATAATCTAACAGTATATGTGTGTGAAACTCCCTTGAATCTCGGCCCTTATCCTCTACACCCCATAAACACTTATACTTGTGGAGTTACCATCACATTAAACGTGCGTGATGATTCTATAGAACTTCCTAAAATGCTTTCAGAACTACAAAAATGACCAAAATAATCCATAACAACCAAAATAATCAAAATATCCCTAAAATCATCAAAATTACCAAAATAAATCTAAAAAATTATTAAAATATCTATCAAACCTCAAAAACTGTAAAAATACTCGGAACCTACAAAATGAAGTTTAAGACTTTTACCTATTAAAATTTATTTCTAATTATGTTAATTTCTAATCAAAGCTTATATATTTAAAATCTGGTTAAGTTAAAGCCCTATCAAACCCAAAAATTTAAATTTAAAAATTTAGGTTTTAAAACTTTTGAAACTATATATTAAATTTGCATTTTAGCTTAAAAGAATAAAAATAAATAAAAAAAGAGAAAAAAAGAAAACGACGAGAAAAGAAAGAAAAGCTTTCGGTTTCGGACAGAAGCTTGATAGAAAAAGTTACCCAAACAGGGGGATGTGTTCAGTTCCTTGTGTGAGCAGAGCAGCAGAAAGAGAAAGTTCAATCCCATCACATTCACATGTCCAGTCCTGCAGCCTTGTAATTCCTAATTCACCGAAAATTGCATTTGCATGGCAGCGAAATTCGAGAAATCGAATGTGCAGGCATCATCATCCTCCTCCTCCTCCTCCTCCTTCTCCTTCTCCGCCAAAGTGCATCCTTCTGAACTGGATCCCAACCACAACAACCACAACAACAACAACTCCTCCTCCTACTCTCTCGAGAAATTCAAACTCTACGAAACCCGTCAGAGATTTTACCTCATCGGAAGCGATCGGAACAAGAGGGTATTCCGCGTCTTGAAGATCGACCGTAGTGAGCCCTCTGATCTCAACATAAGTGAAGACCCAGTGCTCTATTCCCCCAAAGAAATCAAAAACTTGCTCCAGCGTATCGATGAAGGCAATCGTGCCACCGGCGGCCTCACCCCTGTCGCTAAGGTCTACGGTATTGCCGGTAATTTTATTTTATTTACCAACTGTTTTTTTTTTTTTTTTTTTTTTTTTTAATTTTTAAATTTTTACTATTTGTGCAATGAGGCGACTATTTTTAATATTTGATAGGTTGCATCAAATTTCTGGAGTCTTATTATCTGATCCTCGTCACTAAGCGTCGCCAAATTGGGAGTATTTGTGGTCACGCCATTTATAGCATTGATGAGAGCCAGTTAATCACAATTCCTCATGTCTCAGTTCAAACTGATTTGGCACATTCTAAAACTGAGCTAAGGTAAACTCTCTTCTTCTTTTTTTCCTTCTGATTGAAATGGGTTTTTGTTACTTAGGCCACCAGTATAGTTTGCAAATGAAATTGACACTGCAACTGTGAATTTAGGTGTTTGTATTTGGGTAATTCAGACCTACTGAATTGGCTTTGGCTATGTTGTTGTTAATCAATGGACAACAATGACTATCATTTTTTTGAAAGAGTCTTATTTCATACTGTGAATAACTACTTTTTGCTAATGGGTTTTTTTTAAAAAAAAGGATTTTATTAATACTTACTTTTTACTGTTTCATCATTTAAATGCAGGTACAAGAAGCTTTTATCCAGTGTTGAACTGACCAAAGATTTTTTCTATAGCTACACCTATCCCATCATGCAAAGTTTGCAAAAAAATGTGCATTTTATGGGTGAGCAAGGGATGCCATATGACAACATATTTGTGTGGAATGCTCATCTAACAGAAGCAATTAGATCAAGATGCAATAACACTATCTGGACGATAGCTTTAGTTCATGGGGATTTTAAGCAGGTATGTGATGATTGTTTTGTTATTTTAATGGTTTTGTATCTCATCTCATGTGAATGTGATATCTGTATGCCATCCTTGTTGTTTACACATAAGGCCCAATATTTTCATTTGGATCTAGTTTAGACATACGTCACGCATTTGCTTCTTTCTAGCTAAATATATGTTATCTAGCCCTTTCAACTGGTTATGTCTAAATCTTGAAATTGTATTCAAAGTCACGTTCAACCACTTCAACTTGTCACTAGTTTGTCTAATAATGATATTTTTGCATCTAGAAACCCATTATCTCTTTTAAACTTTGAAAAAATTCATATATATAAGATCCTAGAAAAAGTATCAGCAAATCGGTTGAAATTGATCCTAGATAAGGTGGTGTCAGAACCCCAAAATGCATGTGTTAGAGTGAGACAGATTTTGGATTTAGTGTTGATTGCCAATGAGTGTATCGATAGTCGCATAAGATCCGTCATTCTTGGGGTATTGTACAAATTATATATATATATATATATATTATGTTTTTCCTTTTATAAGTAAGAAAGCTTTTATTAAAAATTCAAAAAGTAGAGCATGTACACAGGACATGTACATAGATTACAACAGTCTAAGAACCAAGCGAACAAGTATCAAGAATCTCAAAGATATTATCAAAGGAAAATAGAGAGGAAGCATTCATCCACTCGAATAAAGGTTTGAGATGAATAAGCTTAAAAATCATGCACTGATTTCACCCATCCCTCGAAAGTCCATGCATCTCACACCATAGGCACCACATGAGACAATGGGGAATCGTGCTCAAAATCGTGTGACTTCTAGTTTCACCCAGCCTTTGGTTCCAACTATTAAGGAGATCCTCCACCCTTTATGGCATGACCCACACAACTCCGAACAATGTGAAAATATACTCCATAGCTCATAAGCATCAGGGAAATGAAGAAGCAAATAGGTTTATAGTTTCTCATGCTAATTTGCACATACAACACCAATCAATAACAAGGATCCTTCGTTTCCTTAAGTCATCAACAGTTATAATTTTTCCCATAGCCTCTGTCTAACAGAAAAAAGCCTAGACTTTTGGTCTCCACAAGCTTTTCCAAGGAAAAGATAACCGAGTGGAAGAGTGAAGCAATCTATAATAAGATTTTACTTCTAACATACTCCTAGGAGAGGGATTCCAACAAATTTCATCCATGCCACTCTGATTGATCACATTTGAATTAACGAGATCCATGAGGTTTGCCACTGATTCTAGCTCCCAATCATGTATCGTACTTGTGAAATTGATATCCCAATGGTGTGTCTTCCCTTTGAAAATGAAGTGGTCTGCCACCAAAGCTTCCACATCCCTTGCTATTTTACTTAGGAACCTCTCTTGTAGTAGTTGCCCTCAACACCAAGAATCATGCCAAAACTTTATTTGAGTTCCATCCCCCAACTTGTAGCTAATGAAATGAACAGACTGATCCCATCCTGCCCTTATGGTCTTAAGACTAACCCCATACATTCCTCTAACCCGGTGAGGACACCAATCACCTCACACACTGCCATTCAAGTTAGATATGGAGAAAGCATACAATCACATGCATTGGAATTTCTTTTTATACATACTTCTGCGATATAGATTTGGCCCCAGATGGAGGAAGTGGATTTTTTCGTGTATTTCCACTGTTTGTTTTCCTATACTTGTGAATGGCAGTTCCTTTTTCAGTACTTGTGAATGGCAGCCCGAGTGTCTTTTTTCAAAGCTCACGGGGGGTTGAGATAGGGAGACCGGAGACCCTCTATTTCCTCAGTTGTTCATAATTTTTATGGAGGCACTTAGTAGATTGTTGGAGACAGCAGGTAGAGGGAATTACATATCTGGGGGGAGTCTTTGGTTCTATTTCTAGACTTGTTGTTTTTAGTTAAAGTTTGGAGGATGCAAAAGACGTGATGGTATGTTTCCTTTCTAAAAATATGTAGTTCACAATGTTAAGGAAAGGAGAAGTAAATTTATTATTTCCTTGAGGTAGTATCTGAGAGGTGAAAGTACCACTTGGAGTTGCATTCTCCACCTGGGCTGCAAATTTGGGTAAAATTTTGATGTTTTGCAATTTAAGGCAGTGGAACAAGGTAATGGTAGATTGGTGTTGTATGTGCTAAAACAGTGTTGAGACTGTCGATCTTCTTCACTATTTATGGTGCGTTAGTGAGGGGGAGTGGTGAGGATAAGATGTGTTGGGAACCATCAACCAGATAAAAAAAGAGTTTTAGGGTTAGTATATTGGTGTTGTATGTGCTAAAACAGTGTTGAACTTGTCAATTTTCTTCACTATTTATGGTGCGTCAATGAGGGGGAGTGGGGAGGATCATAAGATGCGCTGGGAACAAATAACCAGATAAGAAAAAAGGGTTTTAAGGTTAGTGGTTTCTACTGAGTCTTGCTGCGTGCCATTTGGTTTCTATTGGGTATTGCTGCATACTATTACTAGCGATCAGTCTAGAGTTGCTTTCTTTGTTTGGACTGCAGCCTTAAGGAAAATTTTGACAAATGACAATTTAAAGAGGAGGAATGTATGGACTCTGGATTGGTGTCATGTGCGAATGTAATGGGGAGTTAGTAGACCACCTATTAATACACTATCCTATTGTTATGGTTTTGTGGCTTTTGGTGTTGGGTTTGTTGGGTGATGTGAAAGTCTGTTGTTGAGTTACTAGCTTGCTGGCAAGGACAATATGGGCATCATAGGAATGGTTATATATGGATGGCTGCCCCGCACTGCCTGATGTGGTGCTTTTGGAGGGAGAGGAACAAACAGAGCTTTGAAGATATAGAGAGAAGTCTGCCTGATCTAAAATTATTACATAGTCAATCCCTATGTTTGGTTAGTTTATTTTTTTGACAAGTAAGAAAAAGTTATATGAAATGAAAGTACTACTTCATTCGAAAAGAATGAAGTAGCCTAAAAAATATGTATAGGAAAACAACAAAAAAAGAGAATATATACAAAAAAAAGAATCTAGAACAATGGAATGGAATCACTAGAAGTGATTCCCCAAGCATGAGACCAGTCAAACAAAGTCCCAGCAAACAATTCTTTGAGTTGCGCCTCCGAATGTCCCAAATCATCAAAAATATGATTATTATGATTATTTGGTTAGCGACTTGATAAATTTATGTAATTTGCATGATTAATTGTATGGTCCCTAGTCGTATACTCCATGTATACTTGGGTGACTCTATTTTTTGGAATCAATAAAACTTTATTACTTGTCCAAAAATCTTCTTCACTGTTCTATAGCAAGATAATTGTTTTCATCTGTTCTCTCTTTGGGGTAACATGGGTCATGCCTTGCTAGGTGCTGGAGTTGTTAGCTTGCTGGAGAGGCTGTTTGGGGAGACTTAGAATAGTTATGATTTGGAGTGTTAAACCCTTTTTTTTGTATGTGGTGTATTTGGCAAAAGCAAAATCTTTGTATATTTGAGGGTTGTGAAACTACAATCGTAGAGATAAAGCATATGTTTCTTAGGTTATTTGGATGGAGTTAAATAAATTCATTGTATTTTTTATTTTATAGGGGCTTTCATGGGTGTAGAGCTGGTATACTCCATTGGTCCCCATTGTACTCTTTGTAAAATCTTGTTTAAAAAAAATGACTTTACTAATATAAAAATACGTTATTTGGATGGATTGAGGTAATGCATTATTTTTCTTTCTCCAATTTGTTGGAGTTTTTAGAGTTAGTACACTTTCGATGTTAATAATTTTTTTTTTTACTCTTTTATACTTCCCGTATATTTAAGTGGTGCACCATTTTTGCACTCTAAATGTGTTTTATTACTTATCAAAACATACAAAACTAAAGGAATTTTTGTATATAAATACAAATCCAACAATGTTAAATATAAAATTCTCTTTGGCTCCAAAAACTTAAAATCAAGATTGCCATGTTGAATCTACTGCTGAATTACAAATTGCAAGGCTTCACAGCAATGACAATTTATTTTAAACTTTGATTCTGCGTGACTGAGATCAATTGAGGGAGTAATGGTGCAATTATTTTAGCGATGGCCAAATCTATGTATAGATAGCAATACTAGAAAATAATTTAGCATTGTTAGTATGTGACACAATGTTTCAGTCTTGTACATAGCATGTAGAATGCAACATAGTTTGTTGATTATTATGATTTAATTATCATTTCTATATTGTGGTCTTTATTCTTTTTACTAATAATGGGTGACTAGGTATGCTATATCCTTCCATTGTAAATGCCTCTTGAAATTTTATTTTATGGAAGCAGAATATTCAAAGGTGATTGTGTCTGTTCACCACAATATGTCCCCCCCCCCCCCCTTCTTTTTTTCCCTAGAATTCAACTCATAGCGCATTGCATGATCTTATTGTCTTCTAATTCAATGTCATTGGGAACAACATGTATTTAGTACCTCAATCAATTTTATTAAACGTGATGGTGGCAGACGAGGCTATCAATTTTTGGGAGGGACTTCAGTGTTTCTCTGGTTTCAAGACGCTCTCGACATTTTGCAGGGACACGGTATGGTTGAATATCTTAAATTTGCTTTGGTTCATCTTATTCTTTTACTTAACAATCAAATGAAATTGTATTTAAAAAATTTAGTTAGAAAAAAAAAATGATTACTAAGATTAGTTTTCTAACTTCTAGGTCCTGGACTTCTGAAATTTTTTTGCCTTTTCCATAAAGTATGGTTTGATTTGTCCATCCACAATTGGTTTTTAATTTTCTTGTTGTATTGACTATTTCTGGATATATATGACTTTTGCACCCATGCAGTTATCATTTTCAATTTGTGAGTATCTAATCAAGTTGAGATAAAAGAAAAAAAGAAAAAAATTTATTACTGTGGTTGAGTTAAAGGTTGGAACTACTGTGTTGATGTTGAGTTAAATTCAAATTGACCCTGTAAATAAGAAATCAAATGCAGAAAAATAGAATATAATAAAAAAATATGGATTATTATTAGCCTCTGGAAAAACATCTGAAGCAACTTAAGATTCTCAAAGTGCACATGCTAGTCATGTGCATGCCATATCACCTATTTATTGGTCAAGTTGGCAGAAAACATGCTACATCATTAAATTCTGCAATAACAGTAGCACCTATGAACATACTTTAAAAAATCGAAGGGTTCTAATTGCACATGTTGAAACTTGGAGGACCCAATTGAAATTTCTAAGGACCAACTAGTGCTCTAGACTAAATAAAATGCAGTTGAATGGCTTAAAATTTGTTCCTCCGATGTGATTTCTTTATGTGAGGTTGGTTAGTTTTGATGACTCTAGGAGCATCAATGGTATAGGCAACTAATACTGTTGAAAGTTAAGGGGGTGAACTGCAAAATAGAGTTAATGCAGGCAGTTTTGTGGATGTTGGAGCACCTACTTACTTTGATAGGTCTCACTTGGCATTACTTTTTTGGGTGTTTGCTTAAATATTCGTTTCCTTTTTATAGTGTGTGTGTGTGTGTGTGTGTGTGTGTGAGTATATGCATGTGGGTGCGTGTGTAATCCACAAATTATGGGATCCAATAAATAGTTTATATAAGCTTTACCCCCCCCATAGGTGTTTATCTCTTGTGGTTTGTTCAGGGAAGGACTGAAGGAGGAGGAGCAACAAACCAGGTTAGACATTCTCTCTCTACCTTGCTCTCTGTCTTCACATTGGATTCCTTCTTTCAAAGTTTGGCAAAACTGTAACTGGAGATTTTCTCTCCCTTTACATAAGTTTTTCACAGAGAACCTTTCTTTTCACCTTTTATCCCCTCATTTCAGGATGTGTAGGTTTGTTTCTTATGTTTTTGCAAATGGATCTTTAATTCATTTTTTTTCCATTTCCTATTTTAATTCTCTCTCTCTCTCATATTTACCCTGATATGATCTTCTGTTTCCCTTTTCAAAAATCTTGGTTTTTGGAGCTTCTATTTTTTTGACAAACTCATTGATCCTGTCCTGTGTATCTAATTTTTAGGTTTTTCTTGAAAAAATCTGGATTCTCTCTCTCTCTCTCTCTAGCTATCTTTAGATGTAGAATAATTAGTTTAAGTTCTCTGGCTTCTCAACTCTTCTGTTTAGCAGCATCCTTTTGTATAATTTTTTCTTTTCAAGATTTTGTGTTTGTTCTGGCACTTCTAAGGCAGTTGTTATTATTATAATCTCAGTGTCTGCAGTTCTGCTTGTTCAAAGGTTTTTTTTTCTTTTCTTTTTGCTTTATTTGCATCCGTGAAAAGTGGTAGGAGTGGATTGTATTTTCATGGGGTCTTGAAGGGCATGCCACCAGGAGGATTAATGCTAAATCATTATAAGTTATGGATTATTGATGTAGAATAGATTTGGAAGCTTGCTCACAATTGATTATATGGTGGTCTCCATGCTTTTAAATCTTGTGGTTTTAGGCTTTAGATTGTAGAAGAGATTTTATAAATTTTGTGGAATAATTATTTGTTAGAGAAGTTTGGAAATAAAACCAACAGGCTAGGTTTTTTCTTTTCCCTCCCTACTCCTTTTCCCCTTATAAGGTGGAAAAAAAGAGGAGCTGTTTTCTTTCTTTCAGACTTAGAGATTGAGGTAGATGTTGCCATAGAAAATGGGCAATGTAAGGATTTGGTGCTCATGGGGAAGGCAGATTGCAAATTGGGCTGAAGAATGTGAGGATGCAGGAACATGGGATGAGTTATCTGTTGATTTGGAATCTGAGGGTGAGATGTCGCAATGGGTTACTAGGAAGATCAAAGCTCTTAAAAAAAACTGTGGTACTTCTTTGGAGGGTCTTGAGGAGGAAGTTATAGGATTTTTCTTATCCTTAGAGGTGAGGAGAAAACAACAGATGCTAGAAGAAAGTGCTTAGAAAAAACTGGCGAAGGAGGGATTAGAGGGCAATCAGGAGCTGAAAAACTTGTTGAGTTCTTGGAATTTTGAGAACGGGTCTGCCAAGCCAAGAAGTGTCAATAAGAAACGGGCCTTAGTCGTTCATCAATGAATATCAAAATCATTTCTTGGAATGTTAGGGGGTTGAACAATAATGATAAAAGGCTTTGATCAGGAATATGATCAAGACGTACTTATCAAAAAAAAAGGAATATGATTAAGACGTGTAGGTTGATATAGTTTCTTGCAGGAAACAAAAATGGATTTAATTACAACAGGAGTGATATGATCTCTATGGGGCTGCCAGCATTTGGACCGGTTATTCTTAGTCTTTGTTGGTTCTTCGGGGGGGTGTTCTAGTGATGTGGGATAGAAGGGTTGTAGACAAGATAGAGGAAACTGTAGTTCGTTTCTCTGTTTCCTGTAAGTTCAAAAATGTGGTTGACAATTTTTGAGTGGGCATTTATTGGGGTATATGGGCCTAATTAAGATAGAGATAGAAGGCACCTTTGGGAGGAATTGTCTGGGATTAGAAGTTGGTGGAATGTGCCTTGGTGTGGGAGGTGACTTAACGCAGTGAGATTTCCATCGGAGCACCTCGGTGCTGAGTATTTTACCCCATGCATGAATTTTTAGATTTCATTGCAGATAATGGTTTGTTGGATCTACCTGTGGAGGTGCTTTCACATGGTCTAACACTCGATTGGATGTTTAGATTTCTCTTGTCGACTGATTGGGAGAAGAATTTTCTCAACGTATATCAGTGTCCATTGACGAGGCTGCTCTTTGATCATTTCCCGATTATGCTTGAAGGAAGGAATTTTTAGAGAGGTGGTAGGCTGTTTAGATTTGGGAACATGCGGTTGAAGGCAGATAGTTTTGTGGAGAAGGTGAGCTCTTGGTGGGAATCCTATCATTTTCAAGTTTCTCCTAGTTATATAATAGCTAGCAAATTAAGAGCTTTGAAGAATGATCTAAAGAAATGGAATTGGGAAGAATTTGGTAGTATGGAGGAGAAGAAATACAATCTATGGAAGAGCCTTAATGAGTTGGATCTTGTTGAGGAAATTCGTTCTCTATCTGATGAGGAGAAATTGAAAAAGACTTATAAGTGAGTTGGAAAAGGTAACTCTTTTGGAGGCAATAATCTAGAGCTCTCTGGCTTAAGGAGGGTGACAGAAATACTAAATTTTTTTCATCAAATTGCGAATTCTCATTGAAGGTTCAACACCATAGATACCTTATTGGTAAAGGGAGAGTTGACATCAGGCTCGGATTCTATATCTTTGTGCATTTCTCAATTCTATCAACAGTTGTATTCTAAAAATGAAAGACGAAGATTTGTGTTGGGTGATTTGGAGTTCTCAAGGATATCAGGAGGAAGCAACTTGGTTGGATATGCTATTTCCTAACGATGAAGTGTTATTGAGTGTGTTTCAAGGTTTTAATGGAGATAATGCTCCAAGACCGGATGGTTTCTCTATGGCATTTTTTTTATTTATTTTATTTTTCAGACATGTTCGCATATTTTAAAATTGGATATTATGGACTTATTTCAGAATTTCCTTGCCCAAGCTGTTTTCGAGAAGAGTTTGAATGCAACTTTCCTTGCTCTCATTCCAAAAAAAGTTGAAGCTATGGAAGTGAGATATTTTAGACCAATTAGCCTAGTGGGTGGAGTTTATAAAATCAATTCTATGGTGTTGGCCAATAGGCTAAGGAAGGTGTTGTTGGAAATCATTTTGGAGTCCCAAAATGCTAATGTGACAAACAAACAGATCTTGGATTCGGTGTTTATAGCAAACGAGTGCTTAGATAGTAGGTTGAAGACAGGAGTTCTAGCAGTGTTGTGTAAATTGGACGTGGAGAAAGCTTATGATCACGTGTGTTGGGATTTTCTTATGTATATGCTGCAAAGGTGTGGGTTTTCAAAAAGATGGAAGAAGTGGATTATGTTTTGTATTTCCAATATCTGCTTTTCCATATTGATTAATGGCAGCCCTACTGACTTCTTTGGGAGCACTAGAGGGCTCCGTCAAGTTGGCCCTTTGTCCTTGATGTTATTTGGCATTTTGGTGGAGGCTCTGAGTCACATGTTGGATACAATGGTCAGTGATGGGCATTTATCAGGTTTCTCAATTGGAACCACTCCAACACTGCAATGATGGTGTCACATCTATTGTTTGCAAACAATACCTTAATTTTCTGTGATGCTAACTCTAGTTAGATAGAAAATTTGCATGATATCCTCTCATCCTTTGAAGCAGTATCAAGGTTGAAGATCAATTTGGGAAAATCAGAGTTGGTACTAGTTGGGGAAGTGAACAACTTGGGAGAATTAGTGGCTTTGTTGGGTTGTAGGCAGTCATTGCTTCAATGATACTTGGGACTTCCCTTGGGTGCTAAATTCAAGGAGAAGACGATTTGGAATCCAATTATTAAGAAGTTGGAGCAAAAGTTTGCGGGATGGAAGCGATTATATTTATCTAAGGTAACTTTGATTAAGAGTACTCTCTTTAGTTTACCTTCCTATTTTCTCCCTTTCCTATTTCGGTGGAGGTGGCTAAATTTACTAAAAAGTTACAGAGAGATTTTTTATGGAGTGGGATTGGTAAGGAATCCAAATTTCATCTGGTGAATTGGGCCCAAGTTTGTGAGCCGATCCATAATGGATGGTTGGGTAGAAGGAATTTGAGAAGATTTAACTAAGCATTACTAGAGAAGTGATTGTGGAGATATGGTACTGAGAGAGAGTTACTTTGGAGGAGGGATATAGAGGTGAAGTATGGGAGTGAATGGGGGGTTGGTGTACAACAGTTGTGGCTAGTCCTTATGGTGTTAGTCTTTGGAAATTCATAAGGTGGGAATGGTTGACCTTCTCCCTATATCTTCAATTTGATGTGGGAGATAGTTCTAGAGTGAAGTTTTGGCATGATATGTGGGGTGGAGATTGCCCTCTTAAAGTGGCTTTCCCAAAGTTATTTAATATCTATCTCAATATGGAATCCTCACTAGCTGAGCTTATGCAACTCTCTAATGGGGTGACCCATTGGGATGTTCATTTCTCAAGATTGGTTCAAGATTGGGAGCTTGAGTCTTTGGTTAAGTTTATGGAACCTAATCTATTCCAAGTCGGTGAGGGATGAGGGGTCGGATAAACTTTGTTGGAGACCTGCCAAGCGTAGCGGTTTTGAGGTATGAGGATACTACTAGCCTTTATCCTCGTCCAATGGTACGGCATTTCTGTGGAAATTGGTGTGGTGCTTGTATATTCCTCCTAGGGGCCTTCTTTTCTTGGACTGCTGCCTTAGGGAAGATTTTGTCTACATATAATCTTCGAAGGAGAGGCATTATTGTTTTGGATTGGTGCTATATGTGTAAAAGAAGTGTGGAATTGATGGAACATCTTCTTCTTCATTATCCCATAGCTTATGAGCTGTGGACTATGGTGTGTTGTTTGTTTGGTTTGCATTGGGTTATGCCATAGAGGGTTCTTGATATGCTTGCAGCTTGGCAGGGTAGTTTCGGCAAGCACAAAAACATTGCATTTTGGAGGGCTGCGCCACACTGCATCATGTGGTGTCTTTGGCAGGAATGGAATACTAGAAGCTTTGAGGGTTGCAAATGGTCTATTCTTGAAATTAAATCTTTTTTTTTTTCTTTTTTTTCTTTTTTTTTTTGTACTTTTCAGGATTGGCAGATTTTGATTTTGGATTGGTGTTGTAAGTGTAAAAGAAATGGGGAATCAGTTGACCACCTCCTCATCCATTGCTCTATTGCTTTTGATTTATGGTCTATGGTGTTTACTCTATTTGGCATTCATTGGGTTATGCCGAAAACAGTGGTGGAGCTGTTGGCTTGTTGGCAAAGAAAGTTTGGGAGGCATCGGAATTCTGCTATTTGGATGGCTGTGCCCCATTGTTTAATGTGGTGCATTTGGAGGGAGAGGAATAACTGGCATTTTGAGGATTTAGAGAGATCAGTTTCAGATCTTAAACTCTTCTTTCTTAAGACTCTTCTGGATTGGGTTACAGTGTTAGGCTTTTGTTCTTTTTCTTCAGTCCGTGATTTCATGGACTTTTGTACTTTTTGCACTTGATTTGTATTTGTCCTTGATGTATACTTCCTGTATACTCAGGTTACACCCCTCTTCTTTTTAATATATTTTTATTACTTATAAAAAAAGAAGAAGGATTATTGGAGTGTTCCCTTTCAGTCTGTTCCCTATTTCTCTTTCTTCGATATGTTTGAGCTTTTTCTTTCTTTCTTTTTTTTGAGAGGCTGATTGTATTGCTCCTTGAGTACACCCTGGTGTACTTGGGTTTCTTGTTTTTTTATAAATCTTTTCATTACTTATCAAAAAAAATTATTTTTAAATAAAAACTGCTGGCAGGAAAATTTTGGCAGCAGCTATTTCGGGTAAGATAGGAAATTTGGTTGGTTGTTTGCTAGAGGAAACTTTGGTTTTGAAGGGTCTTAGAGGATATAAGAGGGGGACCATGGTTTTGGGTTGTGAAGAGGAAAGGAAAGAGATGTTCAAGGGGGCTTCTCTTTGGCTGTGAACAGTATCTAGTGACTGGTGATAATGCGCCAGAAAGAGGAGAGAATACAATATTGCCTACACGCTCAAAATCTAATTCTTTGAGTACGTTGAAATTTACTTATAGAGAATACTTTTCTCTACAATACCAGGACGAGGACTCAATGCAAGTTACCTAATGGACACTTAATGGCTTAATAATCATGTAAAACAACCCTAAGTGCAGAATAAGCATAATTAATTAAATACCCTAAAAGTTTTGTCACAAGAATTGGGAATTTTTGTCTCTCACTGAAGTGCAAAACAGTAAAATATAGTTACCTTTGACTAAAGTTATTGAACCAAATTAAAATAAAAACTGTTTTAACGGTTGACTGCTTATGACAAAACCTTTAAAACTATATAAGACTCAACTTCCATAAACTTGATAAGAAGTCAACTAATAAGCATAATGGTTTGATGTCGCACAGGGTGCCACAAACATGAATTTGTCTAAATTATAAAGTAGTACATGTAAAGCAATAAACCCATAACTTATTAAGGAACAAAAAGCTGAATCCATTTGTTTGTTTGTATTCTTTCTTATTTACAAATTACAGACTAAAGTGTCATTGAACAAGGAGTCGCCTTGTAGTTGATTTGTGATACAACTGAAAAGGACATATAGATTAGATAGAATGTCCTGAGAACTAGGGAGGGATGTAGAAATATAACTCTCTTAACACAATGCCATTAGTTTTATTTATTGCAGTTTTTAAGAAAAAGGAACCATTTCCTTTTCTGCTAGAGTTTCTTTATATAAATCACTAATATTTATTTTAGGAACTATGTATTCAGTTCCATAATACACAGAACTTGTTTCTGTCTGTATATATTTAGGAAACTGTTGTATTAAACCTTGCCAATGGTTTTCATAAATTGCAGTTACTTGAAAAGGGGAGTTAACGATCGTGGAAGGGTTGCAAATGATGTTGAAACAGAACAGATTGTCCTTGATGAGGAAGTTGGGTCACGCAAGGGAAGAATGAGTTCTGTTGTTCAGATGCGTGGCTCAATTCCCCTTTTCTGGTCGCAAGAAGCTTCAAGATTTAGTCCTAAACCTGATATAATCTGTATGTTGCTTTTGTTGTTGATTCTTATGGGCACTATTTTATTGTTAGCTTTGCAATTTATTTTTATTTTTCATAATAAATAGAAGTTTTATTAAAGATGAAATAAATGAAGTGTGTTTCCTTTTTGACTTCAGTACAGAGATATGATCCCACATATGAGGCAACCAGATTGCATTTTGAAGACCTGGCAGGGAGATATGGCAATCCAATTATTGTTCTTAATTTAATAAAGGTTGTCTTTAAATGCATTTTTAATGTCTTACAATTAAAAGTCTTGTTTTCAAATACAAGAAATTGGATTCTTCACGTGCATGGGGCTTTGTTGGTGGTATTGATTCTATTGAGTTATTTTCATATTGGCCACACAAAAAAACTGGAGAAATAAAAAAATTTCAAATTGGGGTCTTTATTTCTTTTTTCTGATGTTAGATCTAATACCTAGTGCAATCTGCTACTTTTTCACCCTGTAAAATTTCTTGTATCAATTTGTTTATAGCAAATTCAAGGATTGGCAAACTCCCCATCACTTTCTTTCCAACCAGCTGTGGTTGCGAATTTGCATCAAGGTACAGCTAATGTATAATGACGGTTGATGGATTTTGATAAATTTCCATTTGTCCCAAAAGCTTAAGCTATTAGGAAATGGTGAATTTAATCATTTAGCCATTATTCTA
>NW_022154755.1:0-87139 GCF_001633185.2 Quercus lobata
CTCTACTATACTCCCCCTTACCTACTAAGTGTCATGCTCATTTTTATTTGAGAGTTATGAATATCATTGAAATTAGTTTCCTGGTTATTAGACAAGATGCTTTGTTTTGATCATCCTTTTGCTGACTTCAGCTTCTTTAAGTTTGATGGTTTTCTGCTTCCATTTAGTGACTGTTGATCAATCTCTATGCTGCAAGGCCTACGAAAAGCCGATCGTCATGCCAGCATTCGAGGTGACATCATAGAATTTGTGAATGGTAAAGAGGTCACCAACAACAATGATTTGTTTAAAATTCTTGACCTATGTAAAGAGGGTGATAAGGTATGGTTGTGTTTTCATTTCTTTGATGTTCTTATGTGCTGTGTGTGTGTGTGTTGGGTGGGGGGATGGTGCGAGGAGCAGAGACAGAGATGGTTATTTCAAAATGGGAAACTTTCTGTGATGACAATATTTGATAGAATCAAAGACTTTATATATTAACGTTTTTAATAAGTATTAAAAAATTAAAAAATAATCATAAAATTTGTGGAAAAGAGCATACCTAATTTATGGCCTGTATGGATGGAGGGGGGAAGAAGGGGGAGTGGAGGGGAGTAGAGTAGAGTTGGCTAAAAAAAGCTAATTTTGTGCTAAATCTACTTTACTCTACTATACTCCCCCCTACCTGCTAAGTGTCATGCTCATTTTTCTTTGAGAGTTATGAATATCATTGAAATTAGTTTCCTGGTTATTAGACAAGATGCTTTGCTTTGATCATCCTTTTACTGACTTCAACTTCTTTAAGTTTGATGGTTTTCTGCTTCCATTCAGTGACTGT
Source organism: Quercus lobata (assembly GCF_001633185.2). Classification (NCBI taxonomy): domain Eukaryota; kingdom Viridiplantae; phylum Streptophyta; class Magnoliopsida; order Fagales; family Fagaceae; genus Quercus; species Quercus lobata. Next base: position 818 of record NW_022154755.1, read on the forward strand.
TGATCAATCTCTATGCTGCAAGGCCTACGAAAAGCCGATCATCATGCCAGCATTTGAGGTGACATCATAGAATCTGTGAATGGTAAAGAGGTCACCAACAACAATGATTTGTTTAAAATTCTTGACCTATGTAAAGAGGGTGATAAGGTATGGTTGTGTTTTCATTTCTTTGATGTTCTTATGTGCTCTGTGTGTGTGTGTGTTGGGTGGGGGGATGGTGCGAGGAGCAGAGACAGAGATGGTTATTTCAAAATGGGAAACTTTCTCTGATGACAATGTTTGATAGAATCAAAGACTTTATATATTAACGTTTTTAATAAGTATTAAAAAATTAAAAAATAATCATAAAATTTGTGGAAAAGAGCATACCTAATTTATGGCCTGTATGGATGGAGGGGGGAAGAAGGGGGAGTGGAGGAGAGTAGAGTAGAGTTGGCTAAAAATAAGCTAATTTTGTGCTAAATCTACTTTACTCTACTATACTCCCCCCTCTCTCTCCCTCAATCCAAACGAACCATTAATAAGGATTCTTTTTATTGAAGATCAAACCTCAATAAATCAAATTTGTTTGTGTTAATTACTAAATTGCTTTATCCAAGAAGACTGAGTTCTATTTAGTTTAAATGGACACTAATCAAAAGTTATTTAGTATTGGGTGTCACAGTTAGTTATCCTAACATAGTTTAGGATTATTTGTAACTCTGAAAACTAAATTAAAAAATATATAAGTATAATGATGTGGGAAAATATGAGTTTTAAAAGCTTATATGGTTACATTAGAAGAAGGGCCAAAATTGGAAATTAACATTGTTTGCCAAACAATATAATTAGTAGGCATTGTTTTCAAACTATATTTTTTTCCAACATCTCGAGTCTAAAAGACTCAATTTAGGGCCTATAAATCGATTTTCATGGTCTGATCACGTCTGATGTGACATTTTTTACACGTGACGACTACCTGGAAATCGAGTCTCTAAGACTCGAGTTATAAGCCACCTTGCTTTTTAAGTGCGTGTGCGTTTTAAGTGCGTGTGTGTGATTATTGGTACAATTTTAATATGAGTACAGAAAGGAAAATGAAAGGAGGTCATCGGAAATAGTACAACCCACAGCCACTTGATCCAGACAACCCACAGCCAGCCAGACCACGCCACGCGACCCAGGCCACGTTGCCCAAGCCGCGCGACCAGGCTGCGCTGCCCAGGTCGCGCGACCAGGCTGCGCTGCCCAGGTCGCGCGACCAGGCTGCGCTGCCCAGGTCGCGCGACCAGGCTGCGCAACTAGGCTGTGTTGCCCAGGCCGTGCGACCCAGGTCACGCTGCCCAAGCATCAATCGGAAGAGGTGAGCTCTCTCTCCTATCTGATTTGGGTCTCTAGATTCTTTCTCTCTCTAATCTGATTGTGCTGGGATTGTTGTGTTTCTAGTATTTCTTAATTTTTTTTTTTTTGGGTATTTCTGGGAATGGCTGAGAGACTTGAGACTTAAAATTTTTTTGGTTTATAAATTTGGCCTTAGAGACTCGATTTCCAGGTGGACGCCACATGGAAAAAATGCCACATCAGACGTGATCAGACTATGGAAATCGAGTCTTTGAGACTCAATTTATAGGCCAAAATTGAGTATCTATGACTCGAGATGTTATAAAATATATACTTTTGAAACCGTGACTACTAACTATATAGTTGGGAAAATGGGCTTAATTCCCAATTTTGACCTTAGAAGAAGTCAACAAAAAGTTAAATTGTTCTTGCACATGCAACACCACTCTACAAGGCATATGGAGCTCATTATTGCACGATGAGCTCATATCTACAAGGCATAATAGAAAATTTAAAAGCATGCTAAAATAATTGTTTGGTTTTCTCTTATGTTCTTATCATGCAATATATGAGCTTATTCCATTTTATTATGGCCGAGGAACTTTTTGATTAATAGCTTGAAAATATATAAAGATGCTTAGTTAAAAATTTATAGAGTTGTAGCTGATTTAATTAGCTTCTAGAAGTGTATATTTAATTATTTTAGTACTCAGGTTATTGTGGGGGTGCTACGTGGTAATCGCAAGAAGAATATTTCTGTCACTCTTGAGTTGAATCCTGATGAGTCAAAGTCAAATGTTACGCTTGATACTAAAAAAGTGTTTAAGGTCAGTGCATATAAGATGAATTTGTCATTATTTTTGTGTGTTAATTTTTTCTTGCTAAGGGGTCCTAAATCCTGATGTGCATATGTATTGCAAATGCTGTACTTTGATGGTAAAGTTTTCATTATTATTGAGGTTAAGTTGTGTCACTGTAATCTCCTTTAATGGGTATCAATTGAAAGCAAAAAAATAAAGAACCAAAAGTGGGATGTAAGAACCACGCCTAGTAGGTCCATACACTTTACTGCACTGCCTAATCTCATAGTTTGCTGCAAGCAACCATCCAACCACCTTAATTACACTTGGCAATCGTCGTGATGCCAGAGACATTGGAAAGAGATAGTTATTATATTTTACTAGTCACATACCCGCACGTTGCGCGTGATAATTTTTTTAGGATGGTCTCATTAAATATTTTATTAATACTATAATTTTAGTTATTAACCATTATTCTTTCATTAGTTTTTAAGTTAATAAAAACCTTAAATATACACTTTTTTTACCTTTATACACACACATATAGTGAATCTTTACACATATCTTTAAGAAAACTCTACATATTCCACTTTTTTGGATGTGTAAAATTATAGACTACTATTCCATAATGATAGTAGCTAATTAATTTCATATATATTTTTTAGTGATCTCATTTGTAATGCCTTTTACCATTATCATATATTTACTATCTGATGAATTGCATAACAAAGATGATAAATGAGAGGTAGCATTCACTACAAGAAAAAATGTTTATTGCAACGAAAAAAACCATTACAATAACATTAAAGTCATTGTAATAGTTGATACAAGATGTTGCAATAAAATTTGAGGTAATAGGTTTATGCAATAAAAATTTTTGTTGCAATAAACTCCAAATATTTTAATAATAACTTTGATATATATATTGTTGCAATAAACAATTCACTATTTCGAATATCTTGTAAGTATAGGCTATTACTTCACGAAACTTGTTGTAATAGAACAAAATAAGTTGGATTAAATTACTGCAATGATATCTTCATTGTAATAGACAATTAATTCATTTTGTCACTGCGATTGACTATGAAATAATTGATACAAAGTTATTGCAACGATATATTCATTGCAGTTACATGTTTGTCATTGCAATAGATTGTAAAAGAATTAATATAAAATTATTACAATGGTAACTTCGATGCAATAGCTATTAATTCGAAATTTTTGTTGCAATAGATTACAAAAACAATTGGTATCAATTTATTGCAACAATTCTTTCATTTTAAGTTATTGCAACAATTTTTCCTAATATATTAAAGTTTCTGTTGCAGCTAAAAATTATAAGTTATTGCAACTTATTATTGTTGATGCAATAATTTAACACTTTTAAGTTACTATTGCAACCATTTTAACTTGTATATGCGATATTTTGTCTAAAACTACTATATAAATATTTTGTTGTATTTGTAGTGATTGTTCATTAGATTTTTGAAAGTAATAGTGTATGAAAATTATATATATATATATATATATATATATTATAAGAGATGGGTTCAAGTTACACTTGATGTAACTCTTTAGAGTTACACATTTTTTAAGCCATTAGATTTAAGTAGATCCAACAGTTAAAAAAACACTCTCATTATTACAAATATTTTTAATAAAATCTCATTAATTACTCTCATTAATTTCCTTCAAACCTATCTCTAAACCCCAAGAAAAAACACGTCTGACTCTCTCTCTCTCTACGTTTGGTTTAAGCCGTTTGTCTCCGTTAGTCTCTCTCTCTCTCTCTTTCTAAACCTGCGTTTCTATTGTTTAGCAAAAAAAATAAAAAACCTGCGTTTCTCTCTCTCTATCTTCTCCTCCATTGCTCCTCCACTTCCACCTCCACAGGTTGCCGGCAGAAAAAGAAGAAAGAAAATAAGCCGAACACTGATGAGAGAAAATTCACAATTGTCTTCGATGGGTTGTGGGTCATTTTCCCCCAATGCCAAACAAGATGTTTTGCTGCCGAAGTTGGTTTATCATCTCCGACTTTCCACTCGGCAACAATGGAGACTTGGGCACTACCTACTCATCGTCGCATGAGGTGAGTCCAATTTCCCTTTCTTTTTGGCCAGATGAAATTCTAGGATTTTCATGCCCTATAAAATAAAATGTTCCACCATAGGTGTTCTTGATTTTTTAATTATTTGCTTTTCTTTGATTCCCTTTGATAATAATGTTGATCTATTTGATAATTACAGTTAAGTCCTTGATAAAATGGTGTATCTTGAGTGATTTTTGTACTGGGTAATTAGGAATTCAGGCTCGTTCCTTTTGTGCTCCAATTGTTTGATAAAATGCCCCAATGGAATTTTTTTTTTCCATTTTAAAAATTTTGGGTATGGTCTTTTCATGAAACTTTTCTATTTCCCTGAGAAAAGCTTACTTTAATCATCAAGACTCATTCTTGGACATGCGATTGTTATCATATAAATTCTTAAGTGTCAGGAACAAGGCATAAATATGTAACTTTGATTCGTAAGTCATTTTAGTTTCTAGATCATGCTAGAAGTTATATTTGTTGCTTAGATATGATCAAGATTAGTGGTATGATCATTTTGGCAACTGTGTATGCGTATACATGCACTACAATGTGCAAAGTGAATCTGAGATATATGTGGTGAGGACAACATTTGGTTAGATGATTTTGTGTTTGTTTTTTAGGCTTATTTTGATGTTAAAGAGGTGGCAAATGTGTGATTGGTGGCTGTTTATTATTGTATTTCGAAGTGTTCTTTTATATTTATGGATGTAGTATTTTCGCCCATCCACAATTATTGCTACTTGGACGCGAGGGCCACTTAGTTAACCTCTCTTATGTTGCTTGGAATTTGATTTTGCAGCAGTTAACCTCTCTTATGTCTTAGCTTCAATTTTACTATGTTTCATCTCAAATCACTTCTATGCCAACCTTACTATGGTTATATGCACAATTTTAATGATGATTACTAGTTTATAATACTCAAGTAAGCTGTTGGAAGAATGAACCTAGTAGAATTTAGATAAAACTGATTTTTTATTTATTTTTCCTTTAAGCTATTAGTTGGGTAGGATATGTGATGTTGTGGCTCTTATTAGCTTATTTTATACTTTATAGGAATTGGATTCAATAGTGTATTTTTGGTTTGTGCTCAACCATACATATTCAGCAATGGAGCAATATTGTAAAATGAAGAGCCCTGCCCACACTACAATCTTGGATACATAGTTCTTGAATGGGTTGAGGAGAACTCAACTCTTTCTAGCATAAAAGAAATATATGGTTCTGGAACTAATCTTCCAATGACAATAATAGTCAATTCTGTGTAATGCTTCTATTGAATTCCTTATACTTTTCTAGACAGTATTTCATGGAGTTTTTTTTTATATGTATTATGAAAATGATGGAGTTCCTTTGCCTCTTTTACAGGTGCAAATTGCGCAAGGTCTTGTATGGAAAGGCTTTCTGCTCCTAGTATTGGAGTGTATCAAGACAAAGACTCAAGTAGAGAGGCAAAATGCCATAACAATGCATTGGAAGAGTTCAAGCCAAGACTACCTAAGCGACAGTGCAGTTAAAAGTGTAGTAAACATTGTAGACAGTGCAGTAATTTAAAGTAGCTATACTACCTGTAGTTTAGGATTAGTTTTTAATTGTTAATTGTGATTTATATACACGTGTAATGATCTGATTGTTTGTAAAGACTAGTTCCACATTAATTCACTTTTGAACTAGTCTACAGTCATTCAAACATGGGTTTACAGCATTTCTTGAACTATCTGTAATTATATGTCTAAGTTTTGTATAAGCACACTTGTTTATAGTTAAATGCATCAAATTTATTGGTTTGGTTTGGTTTTATAGTCATCCCAATTGAATTCCTAGGATTGATGGAGACTAAATGACAGTCACAGTGCCATTGATATAGGTACAAATAGTGCAGTGCATTAAACAAACAACTATGCTAATGTAGTGCAGTAAAAAAAACCACTAATGCAGTAACTTATGCAGTGCAGTAAACAAATAGTGCAGTGCGGTAAACAAACAACTATGCTAATGCAGTGCAGTAAAAAAAAATCACTAATGCAGTAACTTATGCAGTGCAGTAAACAAACAGTGCAGTGCAGTAAACAAACAACTAATGCAGTAACTTATGCAATGTAGTAAACAAACAACTATGCTAATGCAGTACAGTAAAAAAAAATCACTAATGCAGTAACTTATGCAGTGCAGTAAACAAACAGTGCAGTGCAGTAAACAAACAACTATGCTAATGCAGTGCAGTAAGTGTTGTAAACAGTGCAAACTAAAAAAAAACTACTAATGCAGTAACTTATGCAGTGCAGTAAACAAACAGTGCAATGTAGTAAACAAATAACTATGCTAATGCAGTGCAGTAAAAAAAACCACTAATGCAGTAACTTATGCTGTGCAGTAAGTGCAGTAAAGAAAATCACTAATGCAGTAACTTATGCAGTGCAGTAAACAAACAACTATGCTAATGCAGTGCAATAATTGTAGTAAAGTGCAGTAAAAAAAAAACCACTAATGCAGTAACTTATGCAATGTAGTAAACAAACAGTGCAATGCAGTAAACAAACAACTATGCTAATGCAATGCAGTAAGTGCTGTAAACAGTGCAGAACCACTAATGCAATAACTTAAAGCAGCTATACTACCTATTATTTAGAACGACAAACAAAGATAGATCAATTCTAAGAAACTGTTATTAAAAAAGCAAACACAAAGCTGCAAGTACTCCCTCAAAACAAGAGGTGAGCAGTAGAAAATCTGAAAAAATGAGGCATATGTCCTTAAATAACAATATTCCAACATAGGTCCTTAAAAACACACTGTTAATAACATTAAACTGAAGCAAAAACAGTATTCCAACATAGGTCCTTAAAAAAACAAAACAAAAAACCAAATAAAACTATTTCATCATGATTAACAACATAGCTCCTTAAACATGGTTCCTTCAACTACTTGGACTCAATATATATATAAATTCCACCAAGGAATGATCATTTTGTGATTTTCTTCAACCACATGTACCTAAAGTAGAACAAAAAAAGGTATAAGTAAATTTGAAACATGAGATATATATTATTATAATAAAAAATTCTTAAAAAAAAAAAGACTCGAAAAATGTAATGAAAGAACTCACTTTATGCTAAATCATCAATATCATTGTCATCAACCTCTATAATGTTTTCTTCATCTTGGTAATCACTTCCTTCGCCATTAAATTGTTTACAAGTACGACGATTATGACCATAACCCCCACAAAGTTGATAAGATCGTCTTTTTGTCGTTGCACGAGCTAAGGATATTTCAAGCCCACCTTTAATTCTCCCACCAGGACCTTGTTTCTCGGTACTTTTCTTTCGACCTTTGGTTTGTGATACATGTGGATCTTTTATATTTAAAGGAACAATGACAGACCAGTCTTCTACTTCAACAATGTCAGCTGATTCACCACTCTTGTGATGCATATCCATTTCATCATCTTCCTTATCTTCAAGCAGTTCATTTTCCATTCCAAAAACTTTCTTAAGGGTATGGTCTAAGTCTGAGATTATCATTTTATATATATCTTCAGATTTTTCAACAAGGTAAGAAAATTGACTTACACGTTGACAAACATGGATGCTTCGTAAGGCTCTTGACATATGATGCTCATCCTCAAAGCTTGATCTATATTCTACACTTTTGAGTTCTTTATTTGCTTCTTTTGTCCAACGTTGTAGGATGTAGTGGCTAGGAATCTGAAAAATATTTTTAACTTGGAAGATTAATAACATGTGCCTACAAACAATTCCCATAAACTCAAAAAGTTGGCAGTCACATTCACAAACTTTTGATTCCAAGTTCAGCTTCACAATAAATGCATCATCTGGATCAAAGGAACTTGTTGCTTTGTACCTATAAAAAGTTCCATTTTTCTCAACCTTTTCCTTTGTAAAGTGGTTATTACTCACCAATTCTTTTTGGAACTTGTTAAATATGGTTCTCGTGTATATAGAAGCAGCTTGATGCTCTATTTTTGAGCCAATTACCAAAGAAGGTGTTTTATGTCTTGAATCAAAGTCTTCCTTCCTTTCTTTCTTATAACGACTGTCCACCGCCTTTGCAAATTTGACCACAAAATCCTTTAATGTAGTTCTTGAGTTAACAAAGGAGTCAAAGAACGCATTGATGCTTTCACTTCTCTGGGTGGTGTTCATTCCTGCAAAGAAAGTATTTCTATTGTAAACCGGTACCCATGACTCTTGAATATTATATAATCCTTCAAGCCATTCATTTCTCTCCAAGCCATAAGTCAATATTAGGCTCTTCCAAGCCTCCTCAAATTTTTCCACACTAGATGACTCACGAATGCATCTCTTCAACTCACGTTTGAATATTGAATTCTTATGATATATATGGGAAAGTTTCTCTGGAAATTTCTTCTTAATATGCCAAAGACAAAGACGATGACGAGTTCTTGGGAATACCTTTGCAATAGCTGCACCCATGGCTAAATCTTGATTTGTAATAATAGATTTTGGTTTCTTCCCCCACATTGCTTGAAGCCAAGTTTCAAATAGCCACACAAAAGTTTGTTCTGTCTCATCTTGCAACAATACACAACCAAATAAAATTGATTGACAATGATGGTTTAACCCCGTAAAAGGAGCAAATGGCATATCATACTTGTTTGTTTTGTAAGTTGTGTCAAATGTCACTACATCCCCAAAGTATTGATAAGCCATTCTTGATCGCGCATCCACCCCAAAAAAATTAACCATATGGTCAACATCATCACATTGAATTGCATAAAAGAAATTGGAGTTTTGAGCTTGTTGTTTTTGGCAATAATTAAGGACAGCTGAGGCATCTCCAACATCTAGATTTTTTCCCCTAACATCTCTCAAGTGATTCCAACAATCTCTACTTGTAAATGTTTGGTCACCTACATTGAACATCATGGCAACTTTTCCTGTTGGAAGACCTTCTTCACCAAATTTTTCAACTAGACTCTTAGCAGCGGTAGACATTTTTTTGTGGCATCGGAGGTATGACACACTCTTTGGACTAATAATACCATGATTGTGGTTGTTGTCAAATCCCTTCACAACCCATTTCTGCAACTTCTTATTCTTCATGACCCTAAGCATTGCTTCACATCTAGTTCTAAGACTTGAGCAACTTCTACGAGCCTTGTTTTCATCATCTCTACTCAAACCATTGTCTAATGCATTTTTTGTTTTGCACTGCCCTTTACTACAACATACATAAATACGACTTGTTACATCATCACTTCTGGGTGCTTTTTTACTCGTACGGATACGGATTCCAAAACCTTCTTTTTTGGCAAATTCTTTGTAAAAAGTTTCAACATCATCAAGGGAGTCAAATTGCATTCCGACATATGGCTTGGATTTCAACTCACAATCACCAAAATCTTCAAGCGGTAACTCTTGTTCTGATGGTCTCGAATTGTCTAGGGCATCATATAACTCTTCATGTTCCATTTGTGATTTAGTAACTATAAGAACCAATACAAATAATGAACAAAAAATAAAAATAAAAAATGCAAACATTTTAAATAAAAATGTTTAAAATGACAAAGATATAAAAATGTACATAATCATAATCAAACACTCAAATTGACTTGAAATTGTAAATATGACAAAGATATAAAAATGTACATAATCATAACCAAACACTCAAGTTGACACTCAAATTCAATTTTGACTTTGAAAACATGAAATTTTTTAAATAAAAAAAAATATATATTCCATTAGTCTAATTATGGATTTGGAACATGAAAACTAGATATTTCTGCCAGATAATGTTTTTTATTAAATTGCTCCAGAGCAGTTGCATCATCAAAATCATTAATTGGTTGGCAAATTGCTGTTTGTCCATTATTATATCATCATCAGCCACCTATATAAGTTCATGTCTCTTTCTCGCAAAAGAAAAAAAGAATTAATATGTTCATGTCTAGCTTCAGTGATGTCTTTTGTTTATCAATTTCTTCAACTATTCAATAGTGTAAGTCACAGTGTTAGTTTTTTTTAGAGCACTCACAACTTGGGGATGTAACTAGGGAACTACCAACGATGTAAGCTACAGTGTAAGTTTCTCTAAATTTACTACACATACAATGGTTTTAATAAATCTGTATTGCCACATGATTCTTTGTGAACCATTTACTGTGTTCCAGAAAAGGAAAAAAAAAAACAGAGCACTCATAACATAAAAGAAAGGAAAAATAGAAACAGAGTACTCATAATGGTGGAGGTGGAACAATGGTGGAGCTTAATGCGATTTGTACTCACAATAAAAACAGAGCACTCACAACACGTTAATGCGATCAGTTTTTTTATTTTATTTTATTATTTTTTTTTTGTGTGTGGCAGCAACTTGGAATAATGGTGGAGGAGCAGCAAACGGAGAGACAAAGGCTTGAACACCAAACGTAGAGAGAGAGCACTCACAATAGAAACAGAGAACTCACAACACGTTAATGCGATCGGTTTTTTTTTTTTGGCGGCAACCTGGAACAATGGTGGAGGAGCAGCAAACGGAGAGACAAAGGCTTGAACACCAAACGTAGAGAGAGAGCACTCACAACGCGTTCATGTGATCGGTTTTTTTTTTTTTTTGTGGCGGCAAACCTTGAACAATGGTGGAGGAGCAATGCAAACAGAGAGCAATTAGGCTTGAACGACCAACGTAGAGAGAGAGCACTCGACAACACGTAATGCGATGTGTGGTGTGTGTGTGTGTGTTTTTTTTTTTTTTTTTCCTGCAGCAACTGGAACAATGGGGAGGAAGGAGTACAAACGGAGACAAAAGGCTTGAAACACTGAAGGCGGAGAGAAGAGAGAGAGAGAGAGAGAGAGAGAGAGAGAGAGAGAGAGAGAGAGTCAGATGTATTCTTTTGTTGGGTTTAGAGATACGTATTGAATGCAATAAATAAGGGATAATTAATGAGATACATGTAAGAATGTTAGCATTAATGAGGGTCTTTTTTTGACCGTTGGATCTACTTAAATCCAATGGTTTAAAAAATGTGTAACTTAAACCCATCTCATATTATAAATCAAAAAATGTATTTTTAAATTTTCTAACTTTATTTCTTATGTAATTTCTACTACTATCAAAGAACATCTCTTTTTTAGTTATGATTTATTTGGTTTCCATAATTAGAGTTTGATTAGTTTTAAATTTAAATTTAGTACTATGATTGTGTAAGGACACGATTCGTGGCGGATCGTAACAGTGTCGGGTTCGCACGTAAAAAGGCCCAAACAATATCATTTGTAGAGCGTGGGTTTGAAAGGTTAGGTCTTGATTGCCAGGCGGAGGGTTTTTCGTGGTGTTCATACAAGGTTAAGTTTCCTTCACCCCTGGAGTCCTTCTCCTGGAGGTGGGCTGGGAGGTTCTGGTTTTTGGCCATTTTTCCCAACCTCTTCCCTAGGTCACTCATTTTCCCTTTTATACTGGCCTGTGTTCGCTGTCCTTCGTCCACGTGTAGGGTCAAACTTTCCAAGACTGATACTTGTCCCATCAACCCATACTCAAAGTCGTTGGGGGTGGTTGTAAAAGCCAAAAAATGCGGCTCTGTCAGGTGCAGAGTATTGAATGGCAGTAAGGGCAGTTTTCCCCGGATATTTTAGATTTTCTTTCAAATTTAGTCCTATACCGTTTTTGCCCCTCTCTTCGGTGGGACTTTGGGTTTGCCGAGGACTGAGCGGTCCTCGGCAGTACCTTAAGGCTATCCTTATGCTTTACATTATTGGGCTTGGGCCACAGCCCTCTTCGGCTTGGACCTCTGGACTCCCTACGAGTAAACGGGCCTGGTCCATAAACTATTGGGCCCCACAGATTGTATTTAATTGTTGATTTAATTTTTTAAGTGAATTTAACGGTTTATGTTACTACACTATAAAGTTTTTAATGTTCTCCACATGGTAATCTCTATTTTACTTTTTACTTCTCCTTACAACCTCTTTTTTTTCTAATCAACAATTACTAATTGACGTTTGTTTGTTTGTTATTTTTTTTTCTTTATCTACTCTTTATTACTTTGTATTGATTTTTTTCTATACCATCTCTCTCTTTCCTTTGGCAACCTATCGTTTTCCAAAATTTGATGATGATTCTATAACATTAAATATGCATTATTAGTTTTTTTTTTTTTTTTAATTTAGTGTTTCTAACTTGATTTGTTTTGTATTTTATTCTTCCTTTGATGCATTGGGTGTGAGAATGAGTGTTTCCCTAGCATTACTCCACTTAATGTGGATAATTTTATTTATTTAATTTGGGCAAAATATTATATTTTAAATTTTTTAAAATAAAAAAGGAGTGGAAATATAAATAATTTAATGATATATATGACGGTATGGCTAGATTTAAATGTTAAATAAAATGATATGAGAAAAAAAAAAACCATAACAATAAACACTTACTTATCCAAATAATTCTATGTAATATAATAATAGTACATTCTTATATACTATTTTTAATTATTTATAATGCAATATGATAATATTTAACAATCAAAGTAATAAATAAAAAAGAAAAACTTAAAACACAAAACTAAATCCCATCAACCAAAATAGAGTTCTAAAGAATACAAAACCTTATCAAGCTAAAATAGAGATGAAAGAAAAATAAAAATAAAAATCCACCAAAAAATTGAGGGAGAAAGAGTGGGAAATAACCACTTTTTTGTGAGATAAAATTATGTAAAGAATGGAAGAGTGAATGAAAAATTTATACTAAAAGGATGATAATAAAAAGAAACAAAATAAAGGAAGATAAAAGGAAAGAGGAAGAGTGATATCAAGGTAGAATGTTTGGAGAAATGAAAAAGTAAAGAGAAGGGGAAAGGTTGGAGAAAGTATAAATGTTAAAAAAAAAAAAGAGTACAATTTGATGAGCACAATTTTCTTTTATTTGAATTTAAGTAAAATATTACATTTTTTATTCTTTAAAGCAAAAAGAGAGAGAAAATATAAATAATTTAATGATAAGGAGGATGAGGTTGAGTTTCAATATTGATTAAAATAGAAGAGAAGAAAAAAAATAAGAAAAATTAAAAAATATAGCAATAAACACTAAATTATCCAAATTATGCTATGTAATGGAATACTATTTTATTTTTATCTACTATCTTTAATTTTTTATAATGTAATTGGATAAAATTTAACAATCAAAGAGCAAAATAATAATAATAATAATAATAACTTAAAACACAAAACTAAATCATATGAACCTAAATTAGAGTTCTTAAAAACACAAAAATTTATCAATCTAAAGCGGAGCTGCAATAAAAAATAAAAATCCACCAAAACATTGAGAGAGAGAGAGAGAGAGGGATAAAACCTTTTTGTGAGAGAAAACTATGCAAAGAATGGAAAATAGTAACAAATTTATAGTAAGAGGGAAGGAATAAGAAAAGACAAATAAAGGAAGATGAAGGGAAAGATGAATAACAATATTAAAGTAAAGGGTAGTGGGGAGATGAAAATGTAAGGGAAGAAGAAAAATTAAAAAAAGTGTAAATATTTAAAAAATAAGTGAATGTAAAAAAAATTATAGGAAAATTGGAAATAAAAAAGAAATATATATAGATGTTAAAACCGACAAAGATGAATATGTAAAGTCAATAATCTATTTATATATATATATATATATATATATTTGTAAAAAAATAGAAAATAATAATAAATAATAATTATGTGGCGAATGACGTGGCGATGAAGTGGTGCAACAGGAGCTCAGCAGTAATAAATGTCACGCTTCAACTTTTAGTAATATATAGATATAGATTATATTGTGTTAGTAAGTCGTGTAATTCTCTATGAATGGGGAGTCTTACCACTCTTGAGAGGGTAAATACTAAATAGAAATCTCTATAAGTGTACATACGTAAATGTAAAATATTTATATCTCATTAACCCCCCTCCCAATTATCTCTCTAATTTATTGGTAATTATATTGTGCTAGTAACTCGTGTAATTCTCTTTGAATGGGAGTCTTACCACTCTTGACTCTTGAGGGTGTAAATAGAAATCCCTATAAGTGTACTGTACATACACGAATGTAAAAAAGATAGATGAGAAACGTGTAAAAACCAAATGTGCTCAACAAGACCAAATATGCTGCTTGAAAAAACCGGACTCCCATTGGCTCGCTCATTTTAATATAGAGATAAAGATAAACAAACTTTTCCTTTTGATCAATTGTGGAAGATTTCTTTGACCATTCATTTTAGAACTATCTCCAAGCGGAAACAAAACTTGATGATGCAAAAAATCAGCAGTTAAGTTCCTCGTTAGTGCCAACGGATGATGGGATTGGATTCGTCTCTTATAAATACCTGCAATAAGACTTAAACTAAGAAAATATGCATCGGTGTGGTGTTTGCCAAAAACCTTCCGATGATTAAGTCAGAAAAAGATTCACATGAAGTGTATTGAGAGAAAATTCGACTTGGGAGTAGTTTTTGTAATCAGATTGTGTGTACCTTCTCTCTTCCCTTTCCTTTCACTTTATAGTCATCTCTGTCTTAGAGTTACAAAGTACAACCGGAGGTTCTAACTTCTGATCATCACTAAAGTACTTATAACGTGAGTCTTGTTCAATGGAGTAAAGACTTATCTTGTGTACGTAGACTATAAGGATCGATATTCCTTATTATTATTATTTTTTTTTAATGAAATATAAGGATATTCCTTATTATCTTTGATAAATTTACTCATTCAATAAACCTATTTGTTCCTTAATTTATTTCATCGTTTATGTAAGAAATGAGGTATCATTTGATCCGTCATTAGCCAATAGGAAAAGGAACAAGAATGAATGCTCTCTTTAAGGCGAGACTTCCATCAAGTGCACCGTATAAAATCAGTCAAATGTTTAATTTTTAGCCATTCATAACGTTTTTTTACATGCTTGGGTCGGGTGAATTAGGCCCACTGTCAGTTTTTTTTTTTTTTTTTTTTTTTTTTTTTTTTTTTTTTTTGCACTTATAGCTATTTAAAAGAGTTAGATCTTTTTGGATATACACTATTGTCAATTTCTTTAAAATGCTTTCTCCTTTCTTCGTGTATGTGTTAAAATACTTAGTATTCTAAAAAAAAAAAAAAAAACTGTGGGTTAATTTCACATTGAAAGATGAGTGTAAATTAAAATGGTTTAATGTCTATATTGTATATCTAAGGATTAGGTTCTTTTGAATGTATACGTCAGTTTTTTTAAGATATTCTCCCCTCTTGCCACGTGTGTTAAATACTTAGTATTCTAATTTTTTTTTTTTTTTAAATGTTAAGCGTATTCAAGCCACAGAATTAACTTACAGTTGTATTACTTGATGCAATGTTTGTGAACTTTTTCATTTCAATGATTCCAACTATCCAACCAAGATATTCTAAAATTCCTTTCTTTCTACATAATTTTTCACAGCAAACCAAATGTTGTGATAATAAATAACTTAAACCCAACAACCAAATCATATCAGAAAGTAGTTCAACACACAAAAACACATACCTGCGACGGAGACAACAGATTTGGGATTCACAGGTTGGGGTTTCTTTGAATCGGGGTGCTCTGTTTTTCTTTGATTTTGGTAGGGTCGAGCCTTCTATTCACAGCTTGGGAATTTTCAGGATATGTTTTTTTTTTTTTTTTTTAACAATTTGGAGGAATGTTGCTGCTATTGGGCCATATTTTTAAGCCCAACTGAGTGTTGGTTCAAGTGAAAAAATAAAAGCCCCAAAAAGGTAGAAAATTACATAAACATTAATAATAGAATTTGTTAAGAAAAATTTAACCACGTTGGCATTATGCAATGCTGCAGTGCATGTCAATGATGTCATGCCATCCTATTCTCTTTCTCGATGTATTTTATCCATTATTCAGCAAAAAAAAAAAAAAGATGTATTTTATCCATTTGTCGTGAGAGAACTTGTTGCATGTAATTCATGTGATTATATTTTTATTTTATTATGTCATGCAAAAATGTCATTCAATCTAATTCTTTTCTTTTTTTTCAATTTATTTTATCTATTTGTTGTGAGAGAACTCGCTGCATGTAATTCATGTGGTTATACTATTACTTTACAGTGTCACATAAAAATGTTATCCCATTTTATTCTCCTTCTCCAAATATTTTCTCCTATAAAACACCCTTGCTATTTTCCTCTTCTACGTACTCCCCACAATTGCACAAAGATGTCTACTACTTACAAACCATTCCTAGTGTTTCTCCTTGTGGCGGCCGTGGCTCTCAATCTCACCACTCCTTCTCTAGCTCGCACCTTTCTAGCTAGCATCATGCGTACAGAATATCGTAGGAAACTCAAACTCATACAAGCTAGCTGCCGAGGAGAAAATAAACCCGCACTTGCACTTGCATGTACCTGTCTCACCTGCCCCGCATAACAAATGGGGCGGGTAGAGGGGTTAAAATTTTTCCACACACCCGCCTTGTTTATATTTAAATAATTAAAAAATATTTTTAGAGGTTTTTTTTTATAAGACATACATATGTGTTTTTAAACCTTCTAACTTTAAATTTATGCTTTTTATTTTATTTTATATATTGTATTATTAACTTTATACTTTTATGTTTTAATATTTATGTTGTTTATATTTTTTTTTTTTAATTGTTATATTGCTATGACTGATTTGTTTTTGTATTTTTTATTACTGGAATTTTTGTATTGTAATACTTTGAGAATATTTTGTAATGTCATTCAAAAAGATACAAATTTATCTGAGCATAATTTTGTAACATAAAGTATATTAACAAACAAATCAACTGAGTGCCCTATAAAATAAAAAAAATCAACCGAGTGTCACACCAATTTTTTTTTAAAATTTTATTTTATTAATGTAGGGACACGATTCGTGGCGGATCGTAACAGTGTCGGGTTCGCACGTAAAACGGCCCTAACAATATCATTTGTAGAGCGTGGGTTTGAAAGGCTAGGCCTTGATCGATAGGCGGTGGGTTTTTCAGGGAGTTCATACAAGGTTAAATGACCGTCGCCCCTAGAGTACTTCTCACGGAGGTGGGCTGGGAGGCTCTCGTTTCTTGGCCATTTTTTCCCATCCCCTTCCCAAGATTACATAGTTTTCCTTTTATACTCGCCTGTATCCATTTATCCTTCATCCACGTGTAGGGTCAATCTTTCCAAGGCTGATACTTGTCCCATCAGTCTATCCCCCAAAGTCATTGGGGGTGGTTGTAAAAGCCAAAGAATGCGGCCCTGTCGGGTTCAAAACATTAAATGATAATAACAACAGCTTTCCCCGGATATTTTAGATCTTTTTTCCGAGTTTCAGTTTTATACCATTTTTACCCTTCTTTACGAGGGGGAACTTTGGGACTGCCGAGGACTGAACTACCCTCGGCGGTACCCAAAGTCTATTTTGTTGAACTTTGGCCATAATCCTCCTCGGCTTGGCCCATAAATCATTTACGCCCTACATTAGCACCTCAAAACCCGGCTGTCCAACCTCTGGGCTGGACAGGGGGGTTTTGGTGACGCCAAACTTCTCCCTGTGGCCCAATCCATTCGGCCTATTAAACATGCTGGCGGTTCCTCATGTGCCCAAGAGATTCACCGGTCTACGAGATAGTTTTTAATTTCGCGCTTGAGGCGTTCTTATCGCTTGGGGTATCCAAAACGCGCTTTGAATAATCACTATTTACGAGACTACTTTAATTCGACGATTTATTTTGATGGGGTGGAGAAGTGGAGCCGGCGTGTTTGGGTTTGCTGATTCCTTTGGAGATCTGAACCTATTAAATGCCCCCCGCTCCGCCCTCTGTATAAGTAGGACAGGAGGAGGTTATTGTTTTTACCAAAAATCCCTTTTCATCCCCATGCGACTCTGGAATACTTAGCCTCCCTTAGGATTCGGTTTACTCACTGGTTTATACTCTTAATCGTAAAATACTTTACCATAACAACAAGGGATGCAAAAGCCCCACCCCTCCCAAAAACGCCACGTTCCGATAAAGCTTATCATGGCTCGATCGGGACAAGGATGGCGAAGACTCAAAATCAACCTCATCCTTCTTTCAGTCAAAATCCGAAGCAGGGACTCGTCACGTCAAACTTTCGACGTGACTGAGTCGAGAACACCCAAGATCGTTACCATCCGGCTCCTCACGAGCGTACCTAATATGGCACCGGCGTGTTAGGAGTCAGGGCTGAGGCAGGGGCTAAGTGCTTCTGCTTCTCCCTCTTTTGCTCCTTGGTGCCCTCTCCCTCCCTCTTCTTATTGTCTTCCCAGCACCAGTTCCGCCCTGGTGCTGTTTCTTTTCTATCTTTTGTTTCTCTCTTTGTCTCTTCATCTCTCTCTCCTCTTCTCCTCCTTCTTTACTCATGTCCTCCATTTTCTTTATTCATCCCCTTCATCTTCGTCATTGATTTCTTCCTTACTATTTCCTTCTTCTTCATTCATTTTCTTTTTTAAAGTGAGTCCCTCTCTTAGTATGAGCAGCAATGAGGCAGAGATTGGAGAAACTTTGAAGACGAGTTTAAAAGACGCTTGACAGTTTACTTTTCTGTACTACAGATGTAATGGTTACTTAGGCAGTTTACATTTTGTATAGGCTCGTTTGAGCCCCTTTCTGTATGTTGTAATGATTTTTTATATTAATAAAAATTGTTTCTACCTTATTTCGCATGTTATGTCTCTATGTTTTCATAAATTTGCAAGCGCTGCTCGGCACAATAATATAGCATCTAAATCAATGACGACTAAGACCAAAATATTTGATAATAAAATGATGTCGTCATAGCTTTAATAGAAGTGCTTGGCACAATAAGGCCGACCCGTAAAAAATAGTACTTACCCGGAACTAGCCGAGGAGAGAACCGAAGGCTTGATGCCGTGTGAGAAATAACCGTCCGAGGACATATCCCCTGCCAAATGAATAGCCCTCTTATACGACTAAATGCTGAGGCGTCCCACCACCTTCCTTACCCCCTTATTGGCCTTAACCTTCTATGGTGTTTAAGCCGTAGACGAAGTGACTTGATGTTTTTATCAAGTAGCCCCTCTTACGAAATTCAAACCTTTACTTACCCAAGTATTTGGTTTCCCCATAGGTTTGAGTCCGAGGACCATGCAAGACCTAGGTTCTGTCCAACACTTGTAATTTTCATCTTTTGTACTTGGTTTCCCATAGGCTTGAGTCCGAGGACCATTCAAGACCTAGGTTCTGTCCCCGGGCCCTTGTGCTAAATCGGGCCTAGGCCGTGAGTTGACTGGGCCCAAAATTAGGGGGTATTTCCGTATTCTCAGGCCACGCGATACTTTTTGGGCGTCCCAGTATTCGAGGTGCGCCTTCTCGAGACTCCTCTAACTTCAGGGTTGCAGACGACGTTGGAAATCGAGCCAGAGACATTTTGTCTGTAGCGTTCCTTGGGACGCTGCGTGAATTAAATGCTACTATTTTATCTTTTGATATAAAATAGGAGAGAAAGTTACTTTCCCTACGCACAAATCCTTCAGCTTCCTCCTTTAGGAAATCATGTTTGAGGCGAGGGTTAGGGAAAAAGAACTTTCTCCACCGCGGAGGCGCCGTGTCCTCCCGAGACTCGAAGGAGTGATGCACGGGCCAAGAAAGCATAAACTTAAGAGAAATTTACACTTCTACGGAGGGGGGAGGGTGTCTCCCCCCCTTTCAGTCAAAATCCGAAGCAGGCTCTGGTCATGCCAGATTTTTGGTATGTCCGAAGAAGGAATTTCCACCATCAGCACTGTCTACCTTGTAACCGGCAAATTCTTGCGGGGGCTTCCCAACTTCCGGCTCCCTGCGCCTTTTCTGTAGATGGTGTTAGCCTGAGGTCAGGTTCTTTGGCTGCCTGAGTTATGGGCATGCAGAAGTGTCGAGGAATAGTTTCCTTAGACAACAACTTGGCGCAGTAGCCAACCTCTCCTCTGAGCTGTCCCCACGGCTTTCTCTCCACTCGCTTGTATTTCCCTTTACTTATGTAGTCAGCTTTAGTGTAAGCTTGTTTCAGCTTTTCATTGTACACTGTACTGTTCCTTTGTCTTAATAGAACAGGAGTCCATTTCTCTATACATATCTTTCTTCTCCGTAACAACTACTTTATGCATGAATATTAAATGCAAGCTTGCTCTTAAGGATATTCCGAGCAGAAAAAATGCTTTAATACAGGTTCCTACTAATTCAAACTCACAAATATTATCAAGTATAACAATGATAACTTTCAATAAATTAAATTCTTGGAACTAACCGGGATAAGCGCTGAGTACTACGCGATGCATGCTAGACCAATGTCCGAGAACGATAATCTCTAAATAATTCGTCTGAAAGGGTAGCTAAGTAGCGAGGGACTTTGATTGTGTTTTTGGGTAATGAATTGCGTCGTACCGAGGGCAGATTGTGGAATCTATGCATTCAAGGTATTAACCCATTTGTGAACTAGGAGTCCTCCTCGGATGGATTTTGAGGTTTACGTGCCATAGTTGGTTCCACATCCAGGTAGTTGGTTTTCCCATAGGCTTGAGTCCGAGGACTATGCAATGCCTTGGTTCTGTCCAAAACCTAGTTTTCCACATCCGGTAGTTGGTTTTCCCACAGGCTTGAGTCCGAGGACTATGCAATGCCTTGGTTCTGTCCAAAACCTAGTTTTCCACATCCAGGTAGTTGGTTTTCCACAGGCTTGAGTCCGAGGACTATGCAATGCCTTGGTTCTGTCCAAAACCTAGTTTTCCACATCCAGGTAGTTGGTTTTGAGTCCGAGGACTATGCAATGCCTTGGTTCTGTCCAAAACCTAGTTTTCCACATCCAGGTAGTTGGTTTTCCCACAGGCTTGAGTCCGAGGACTATGCAATGCCTTGGTTCTGTCCAAAACCTAGTTTTCCACATCCAGGTAGTTGGTTTTCCCACAGGCTTGAGTCCGAGGACTATGCAATGCCTTGGTTCTGTCCAAAACCTAGTTCTCCACATCCAGGTAGTTGGTTTCCCACAGGCTTGAGTCCGAGGACTATGCAATGCCTTGGTTCTGTCCAAAACCTAGTTTTCCACATCCAGGTAGTTGGTTTTCCCACAGGCTTGAGTCCGAGGACTATGCAATGCCTTGGTTCTGTCCAAAACCTAGTTGGTCCCACAGGCTTGAGTCCTATGTGCCTAAAACCTAGTTTTCCACATCCAGGTAGTTGGTTTTCCCACAGACTGAGTCCGAGGACTATGCAGTGCCTTGGTTCTGTCCAAAACCTAGTTTTCCACATCCAGGTAGTTGGTTTTCCCACAGGCTTGAGTCCGAGGACTATGCAGTGCCTTGGTTCTGTCCAAAACCTAGTTTTCCACATCCAGGTAGTTGGTTTTCCCACAGGCTTGAGTCCGAGGACTATGCAGTGCCTTGGTTCTGTCCAAAACCTAGTTTTCCACATCCAGGTAGTTGGTTTTCCCACAGGCTTGAGTCCGAGGACTATGCAATGCCTTGATTCTGTCCAAAACCTAGTTTCCTCTTTGTATGGGGCCTTGGCTTGCCTTTAGCTCTAGGGGAGCTAGCTCTTCAGCCAAGCCCCTTGAGTTTATCTATACGGTTAACGTTACCAAGCGCCTAGTTTGTTCTGTACGAGGAGCTTTAGCTTTTAGGGGAGTTAGCTCTTCAGCTAAGCCCCTCGTCAAGAAACGTAGCCCCTAGTGAGATTTTATACTTGAACTCTATAACCAACGGTTAGAAATAACAGAGGAAGTGTTTCAACCTACCACCTGCGCCAACACGCAAGCCTTTCCCACAGACGGCTCCAGTTGTAGGGTCACGATTCGTGGCGGACAGTAACAGTGTCGGGTTCGCACGTAAAACGGCCCTAACAATATCATTTGTAGAGCGTGGGTTTGAAAGGCTAGGCCTTGATCGATAGGCGGTGGGTTTTTCAGGGGGTTCATACAAGGTTAAATGATCGTCACCCCTAGAGTACTTCTCATGGAGGTGGGCTGGGAGGCTCTCGTTTCTTGGCCATTTTTTCCCAGCCCCTTCCCAAGATTACTTAGTTTTCCTTTTATACTCGCCTGTATCCATTTATCCTTCATCCACGTGTAGGGTCAATCTTTCCAAGGCTGATACTTGTCCCATCAGTCTAT
Organism: Quercus lobata; assembly: GCF_001633185.2. Classification (NCBI taxonomy): domain Eukaryota; kingdom Viridiplantae; phylum Streptophyta; class Magnoliopsida; order Fagales; family Fagaceae; genus Quercus; species Quercus lobata. Next base: position 23,107 of record NW_022154755.1, read on the forward strand.
CCCTCAAAGTCATTGGGGGTGGTTGTAAAAGCCAAAGAATGCGGCCCTGTCGGGTTCAGAACATTAAATGATAATAACAGCAGCTTTCTCCGGATATTTTAGATCTTTTTTCCGAGTTTCAGTTTTATACCATTTTTACCCTTCTTTACGAGGGGGAACTTTGGGTCTGCCGAGGACTGAACTACCCTCGGCGGTACCCACCCAAAGTCTATTTTGTTGAACTTGGGCCATAATCCTCCTCGGCTTGGCCCATAAATCATTTACGCCCTACAATATATATATATATATATATATATATATATAAAGGGTTCGATTAATGGGTGCTCTTATGGCCTTTGTTAATATAATATTTTAGAAATGTTTTAATATCCCTTTTATAAGAAAAAAAAATTGTTAAAAAATTAATTATTTTTTATTTTCTCATAAAAATTTTTAAAATTACTTTATAAACCAATGCCTTTAGGGCATTCATTTAACTTTTCCCATATATATATATAAAAAAAAAAATTGAATTTTTGCTGACCTCATAATATTTTGTCACATAATTTTTTGAGATTCCACAATTTTACATTTTATTATTCAAATATATTTTTTTAAATTAAGTTTAAATTATGTTCTATATTTAAACCTTCCTTCATATTCTTGCCACAATTTAAAAAAAAAAAATTATTAGAAACTAACATAATTATTAAATTTCATATAAAGACTATTAATATCTAATATAATTATCAGATTCCATATTTATACAAAAAAAAAAGAGAGAAAAAAAAATTCACATTTTGTTAAATTTTACAATGTATTAGTGACTAGTATAAAAGCCTATTATCAAGATAATCTTTTAACATTTGTTAATATGTCCTTAAAATATATATTAATAAAATTATTTAAAAATTTTTTATATAAAAATAAAAAATAATTAACTTTTATAAATAATTTTTTATTTTTTATAAAATAGATAATTAATATATATCTAAGAGCACACACTAACCGACCTTGTAAATAATCATCCCCTCATGATTTGTTTTTAATTTTTGGCTGAATACAAGCATCGTTACTCACTCACCCGATTGTCTTCCTCTCATCAACCATCGAAAAGCACTTTCAACTACATCTACGACTACGATCTATGTATAATTTGGTTTTTAATAAAATGAATTCAATCAGGCAGCCCATGAGAAAGTACAAATAAATGCAACTTCTGGGTCCAGAGCTGAAGCCGCCCTATCGTCCGACACATAATAAGATAACATAATACAAGAGCATTTATAGCCGTCAGATTCTACTGACAAATCCCATCACTTTGATACTTTTGTCCCTCTCAGTTTTTAAGTTCTTTTTGAACATAGGAGAGAGAGAGAGAGAGTGAGAGTGTAACATATCTCTCAGTCTGTGGGCTTCTTCAAACTTTCAAGTTTATTAAAGTCCAAGTATTATTTTTTTTTGATTGAAGTCCAAGTTTGTACTTGTGTTGTGTGTGAATGGAGTAGATGGTGAAGATGGGAAGAGCGCCATGTTGTGATAAGGATGGAGTTAAGAGAGGTGCTTGGAGTCCTGAAGAGGACCAACTCTTGGTACAGTACATTAACAAGCATGGCCATGGTAGCTGGCGTACACTCCCAAAGCATGCTGGTATTTTTTTTTTTATAAAAGTTTTTAAATACTATATATTTTTATCTCTTTTGGCATTGACAGCATGAGATTGAGATTATTTTGAATTATTTTGTGCTTTTCTTGTATTTGGGACTAAAAAGCTCTCTCCTTTTTAATGAGGATAGTATTTTCAACTAAAGAGAAAAAGGGTTTCTTTCTTTATATCCAATTTGTGGGCTTGTCAAAAGGGTGTCTTCATTTTCAATTTGTGGGTTTGTTTACTTGCGGCAGCATAATCCTCCTCCTTCTTCTTCTCTTAATTATTTGGTGAAAGAAAAAATCTTTACTCTTTCTTGCATTAAATGAGGAAAAATGGTTTTTTATTTTTTATTTTATTTTATTATTATTTTTTTTTAACGATGGCTTTTTTGCTTCAAAAAATAAAAATAAAAATAAAAACCACGCCTTTTGAGTTTGACTTGAGTGTTACGCAATATGTGTTATCCTCCCCAAGTTCTCTCCTTTTTATTTTATTTTTTACAATCACTTAGGAAAACATAAATTAAATTTATGGTTTTGTTAATATAATACTGTATTATAATATTAACATCTAATTTCTATGCAGTAATTTGTTGGAAAATACTTTTTGTGAAAGCCTTGTTTTGCTGGGTAGTAGGTAACACTTTTCGAATCTTCATCTTCTTTTCTTTTTCTTTTTTATTTTTTTAATTTAGGGAAAAAATTAATTTTTGATTCTTCTTCTGGTAACGCCAATTTGTCTCTTTCTGTCCGTCAACTTTTTGTTTGTTTGTTTGTTTTTTGGAGGGGTGTTACAATTGATTTATTGTTTATTATGTTTTTTTGGTAAATCTTCTGCGGTTTTGACACGTTTGAGATGATTTATGACATTTTCATTAACATATTTTTGTATAATTGCAAAATTCCACGTTCAGGACCCAACTTTTGGGTATATCTTAAAGCACAAAATGTGGCAGTCCAAAGGTGGATTATAAAAGTAGATTCTGCTTCTCTATGATTTGCAACGCTGGTTGAACCTTGAAAAAAAAAAAAAGAAGAAGATGATTTTGTGTTAGTACTTTAGTTGTCAGAATTCTAAGCAATGAGCCATGACTTTTTGTCCAGGTCTCCTTCGATGTGGAAAGAGTTGTCGGCTCAGGTGGATAAACTATCTTCGCCCTGACATTAAACGTGGTCCATTTACAGCTGAGGAAGAGGATTCTATAATTCAGCTTCAAGGCATGCTTGGTAATAGGTAAATACATAGAGGTCATTCTATAATAATATTGTTAAAGTGCTCCTCAATCTCCTTGGCAATGATATTTTTGCAATTTTTATTTTGATTGTTGGTCATGTTACCTTGATGCACAAGTCACCATGCAGATTACTAGCTTTTAACTTGTGTATAAAGGTTGAATAAGTAATGATCTCAACTTGAGCTTCAAATTTGTACTATGTAATGCCATATTGTTGATTCGTAGGTTTAATACAGACTTGGTGATTTTACCCATATAGTGCTCATAGATCTTGGATTGTTCATATGCAAAGAAGTGGCACACTCTTAACTGATTCCTTTCTTTTTTTTGAACACTCATGAGCTTGAGTTATTTTGGGAACCTCTTACAGAATAACATAATTATTCATTGTCACCGGAAAAAGAAGAAAATGAATCTCTTATTGTTTCTAGGTAGCATTTTACCCAATGTTATATACTTATGTAGAATATGCTTAACTAAGCATATTCTGCTTGGTAATTATGGGCAATTCTTGGCTCCAACTTGGGTTACTAAGCACCCTTTCTAATGCTATATAGCCAAACTACCTAGATATGATTTTCAGTCTTTTATGGCATTCAACCTTGAAGGCTTATTGAGGTAGTGACACTAAAGGACACAGAAACATTTTGTAAGCTTCATACTAGCGCAACAGCCATAGGAACATTCAAAGCAAAGAATTATTATTTCCTTCTGATAAGTAAACAAAGAATTCTAATTTTCAATGTGATTATTCCTTTAAATTTGCATGGTGTCTAATACTTTTAATGCCAATGACCTGATCAATGTCAAAACAGACAATCAGAACTAGGTTGCCATGACCTGCATAATTCACGTGTGATTTTTTATCTGTCCCCGCTTTTCTTTGGTATACAAAAAATCCATGATGTCAATTTCAGGCTTCTAAAACTGAAGTTCTAAATTTTATTTCAATGAATTCCTTTAGCATGATTTGGACCTCGTGGCTCTTTCGTTGTAGGTGGGCTGCCATAGCATCACAGATGCCAGGAAGAACAGACAATGAGATTAAGAACTATTGGAACACTCATTTAAAGAAGCGTTCCCTTTGCTCAGTCCCTAGCCCATGGGTGCACAAGCCCTCCTCCAAACCAGAGACAAGTAATGTCAAATCTGAATCCCCTTCCACTCGCCACATGGTACAATGGGAGAGTGCCAGAGTTGAGGCCGAGGCTCGGATGTCAATGGAATTGTCACTACTTGACTCATCTTCGATGATAAAGACAGAATGTGATTACTTCCTCCGTCTATGGAGTTCTGAAGTTGGAGAATCGTTTCGGAAGGTCAATGGTAAAGATGCGGGAGTGTGTCAAAGCCCTGTCTCTCCAAAATCCTCATCAATAAAATGTGGTTCAGGTTCAGATGTCACAATACAAGCGATAAACACCAGGACCAGTGCATGTACTAACATGAAGCCAGAACAAGCAGATAGCTATAAACCAAAGGTAGAAGACGTTATGGCCACCTCGGATTCTCACACCTCTTATGATCTCATTGATTCTTCTGATTCAGCATTGGAGCTACTGCTAGATTTCCCAGATGGTGAGGACAGCTTTCAAGTATAGATGATTTTGCATGTACAGTAGATGGAACTAAAATATTGCCTTTCCTTTCTTGCATTGAATGAAGATGGTTACCATGGGAAGGGCACTAGTTTAATCTAATAGATAATTTGGCACCTTTAAAGTTTCTCTTTTGTATATAATCTATTTTATGTAGCTGGTTTCTTAGTTTTCACATAGACTACTCTTCTTGATTTTCTCTAAATGGAAAAAGAGATGTAAACTTGAACAGGTTGCTACAATCAAAGTTATCTTCTCTTTGCTGAGAGCTTATTGACAATCATATGGCATACAAATACAACAGAGTAGAAATTTTTGATTTAAGATCTCAGCAGATATAAATGGAGATGTTTTTGTTCACTGCATAGCTATGCAAGGATTGGCTTAGGTATAACTGATGTTTTGCCAGAGATGCTTTATTTATTTATTTATTTTTTTGATAAGTACCAGAGATGCTTTATTTTAAGAGAGTATAATTGATATTAATTTTGCTTTATGTCTTCATTGATACTGGCAACATTTATATTAGTTCAATCACAAAATAAGAGCTTTGTATGATTTTGCCACACTGACTACATTTATGGTTGATTCCTTTGACAAACAAATGGGTTCAATGATCATTGATACGCTAACAACTTCAACGAGGATAGCTACTTTAATTAATCTGCAAACAATTATGGGAACAGGATATACACGTATAACAATAGGATGGATTATTCCTGGGATCAATGGTGATCATAGGCATTCCTTTTGCTTAACTTATGCAACCAGAGGCAATTTATGATGTCAAGGGCGTGCTTTTAAAGTCGGACTAATCCTGTTGCTTTTTTAGTATTATACATCGAGGGCATCAATCTGGGTAATGCAGTGTTATAAATTTGAAACATATTGCTTTGGAATAATGGAGATCAGGCAATGGACTTTTCTGGCCCTTTCACGCAGTGTGTTCCTCAATCCTCTATGTTAATGGGCTAAATAAATTAAAACAAAAATGACAAGCCTGTAGTCCCAAAATTTTGGGGTTGGCAAATAAAGTGGTACTAATTACATTTTTTTTTTTCCCAAAGCTCTTGTTATTATAATATGATCTTAACTTTATGGTTCAATACTATAATACACAAGTTTCTAAATAAAGTTTTTTTTTTTTTTTTTTTGGCAATATACACACAAATACATCACTGTAACACGCAAAAATACATCAACCAATTTCCAACCATATAATGGGAGCATTATTAACAAATGAACTCCAAAAGAAGAAAAACTACAAACAATTCAAATAGATTTCAACCAAACCTAAGCATTTCAGCCAGAAAAACAACTAAAGAGCTTCTTTGGAGCAGTTCCAGTGGCACGGTATTTTGCAGCCACTTCCTCTGCCTTGAGAATTTCTTCCCCACGTTTAGCTTCAATTTCAGCCCTCTTTTCTTCTGCTGTCTTGTGTATGAGAGCAACTTTGTTTTTCATTTTCTCCACATATTCAGCCTTCTTCTTCTCCAATTGTTCCTGCTCACAATCAATTGAATGTTAAAACATTATACACTAGTTATCTCATTCTTAGCAACTCAACCACCTATTCAGTTTGGAGGCAACACATGATTTGTGTTCATCATTCCTCCATTCATGTTTATAATCATTTTTAAAAGACAAACCATAGAATCAAAATGTAATAATAGTTGTTAGGTATACATGTGTGAGTAAAGGTTCACAGTTCAACAATAATGAGAAGTGTTTTTTTTTTTTTTGAGAAGAATAAGTGGTTGATATAACATAGTTGAGCTCAAACTCATAGACTTAAAACTTCTAGTTAAATGGTCTCCTTACATGTTATATTAACTACAGGGGCGGAGCCAAGAGGGGGGGGGGGGCGAGAGGGGGCAACTGCCCCCCCTGACTCCTCTAAAAAATGCCTAGATACCTGCTATACGAAGTGTATTTAAGTAGTTTGCTCTCTGTCAGTGAAAAAACATGGAAAAAGCACTCCTACCATTATGAAACAGGCCTGACACCTAAAAGAAAGAAAAGAAAAAAAATGCTCCTCAATTCTCTCCTGCCATCACACTTTCACCTATTTTACTATTCTTAAGTAGTATTTATTTCAAGTAGTCTTGATCTTGTTCCATCCATTCTACAATTTACAGTACTTTTCTTTCCTATTCTAATTTTTCTTTTCTTTTCTTACTATAATTATAATGCTATACACATAACATTTTTTACAATAAATTTCACAATTATGAAAATAGTTAACTGTAAAGGGTGAACAACTTATATTAATAAACCCACTAATTTATTTCCTTCACAAGTCACAGTCCACTATCTTAACAATCGTACAATTTATTATGAAAAAGTTATTTTTGTATGACAATTCAATTAATAGGTTCCATAGTTAACTTTTGTAGATTGATTTATTTTTTTAATTTATTTTAAGCAATCAAATTATGTCTAAATTTTATGTATTTAAATTAATTTCTCACTTTGATTGTTAGTAACTATGATTGATCATTTTTGTTTCTTTGTTTTAATAATATGAAATATATACTTGTAGTTACAATTCTCTATTTATTTTGTTTTTATTATCTATTAATATTTTTAGATTACTTTTGTTTTTAGTATTTTTTTTTTCAATCTTGCCCCCTCTAAACCGAAATCTTGGCTCCGCCACTGATTAACTACTTAATTGAATAGTTTCTCCCCAACAAACTTGAAGTGACATCAAAATAAAATTAACAAACTTGTGGTCATTAAATTTGGTTTGTTTGGGGAAAAAAAATAGTTAGGTTCTAACTTCTAAGAAGATCTTTGACAAAATGAAAAATCCATTACCTCAATCTGTTTTAATTGGGCCTCTAAAGTTGCTTTCTTGCTGTTCTCCCATGCCCCAACAGAAGATAGCTTTTTATGAGCCCTGATCAATAATTTAAGCATGGTTTCAGTATGCATAATCCACATTACATTATATCAAAAGAAATTTTTTAACTAAAATATAACATGGTTTCAACCTATTTCCAACCTCTTAGGAGTCCAAGATTCCTAATTGAAATCATAGAAATTATTTATAGTAAAAGGATTCTTTCCTTTTTGCCAAAACAGAAACTCGGCATTATCACTTACTATGGATTTTTTTTCCTTACTAAAAATTAGGCAATATAGAGAGGACCCCTATCCACAAATTATTGAGGGAACTACAAGTGGTCAATATAGCTCTTACTTGTTCTCTGCTTTCGACTTTTCACTTTCTTCCCATGCCTTGATTAGTGATATCCTCTTCTCTGTTGCAACTCTAGCAAGCACAGCATCTGAAGAACCTTTGAATTAATTATTTATTCTAGTGATAGAGTGTAGGAACAAGAACAAGGAGAGGAACATTAAGATGTAATATTACCCCGGTTGACAGAACCCTCGTTACTTTTCTGATCAGCGCACTCAGGAGCCTCTGGCATGATCATTTTGTTTTAGATAAATAGGCATCTTATAATACATTGCTAAATAAGAGTTGGAAACAAATGCTGCTGATGAAAGAAAAAGTATGGTCCTATGTGAAGTGATTTATCAAATACAGAATACACAATGTGATTGATCACATAACTTAAGTTCTAAAACTTTCTACATGCATGTCACAAGATTTGAAACAACATGATACAAAAATCTTGTAGTCCAATTTAGGCCAATTCTAGCTGAAATGGAACTAAGTTGTTCAAAATTCATGTTAAATGAATCGGCCAGTTAACTTACCTAGAACACAACCGTAAAACCTCTGTTTTGACAATAATAATAATAATAATATTTTTTTAATAGGCTGCAGATGAAAATTGCATTTATTGAAAATAGAAATGGTATGTATGACACAAGACAAGGTCTACTCAAGAGTAACAGAAAATATCAATCATGAAAATTTCCAAAAAGAAAATATTCCATTAAATCAAAAGGAGCCTAAAGGTGGCCTAAAAGAAGTGAAAATGAAAAATTAAGAGACATTATTTACTATAAAGGGAAGCTCAAACGATACTATTTTCGTATGTGTTCTAAAAGTATTATTGTTTACTTAAAAATAAAAAATTGTTCTCTAAAAGATTTTTTTTTTGGCTGAGAATTCTCTAAAAGATTCGGAACTCATTTACAGATTCAGCTGAATATGCAAAAAAGTAAGAAACTGATCATTCTCAATTACTATACACAACAAATTCACTGATTATTACAAGAAATTTTCATAATCACAAAACTATCAAAACATAGTAATTAATCTTGGAACATATACTTTAGTTCTTCATTAGCTTGAGGTTGGCTTAAATTTTTTCCCTCCATCAAAGTACACTCAATCTTATTAAGTAAGAAACACAAAAGTAACAAGAACAATAATTCACCTCAGTTTCCAAAAACTTCACCTTTTTACAAATCAAAGTAAATGAACAACCGAAAATTCATACATAAAAACCAAACATGTGTTGCCCAGAAAACGTAGAACAGCAAAAGTACCAGTTTAAGGTTCCAAAACATTAAAAACATACCCTTTACCTCCACCAACACTATCACACACCTATCAAGGAACCCAAAAAACAAAAAAAGCCAAAAAAGCCCCCAAAAGATAAAGATTAGAACCAAAAAAAAAAAACCTAAAACGCGTTAAAGTAAAGCTAGAAACGATAAAGTAAATACCAAAAATACTTTAAAGTAAAGCTAGAAACAGTAAATAAAAATAAGACAGGACATATAAGAAAAAGAGTAATGAAACCTATAAGAAAAAACAATTTTCTTTTCTTTTCATTTGTCATCAACCAAATAGATGTTTCAGTTTAAGCTAAAAATCTTCTCAGAAAAAAAAAAGTTTAAGCTAAAAAAATGATTTTTGAAAAAAGGAAAAAAGAACAGAGACAGAGGGATTGTTTATTTACTTTCAACAATAGCAAGCGCTTTGGACTCTACTGGCTTTTCTTCATCATCAGCAGGAGGAAGTGGGATTACAGATTTCTCCTCAGTGACATCTTTGGGAGCTTCATGGACGCGTTCAACTGGTGGCGGAGGCTCCGAGGGTGTTTCGGTCTCCACCTTTTTTGGTTCCTCGTCAGCCATGTCTGGTTCTGCAGGTTGTGTCTTTGACTCTAAATTTAGTAAATAACGAAACCTTAAAGGGAACCTCAAATATGGCAAAGGTTGTAACTGAAAAACTCACACTCAAATTTAAGAGAAGGAAGATGAAAGATAGAGAGATAGAGAGAAGAGAGAGTTGGGATTGTATGGATGTTATAGTAGTTGGAAGAAAAAGAGGCTTGGAGGGAGGCAACTGTTATACTGCTTTGGACTTAGCTGGATGGTAGGTGCAACTGGCCTATTATGAGTTGGCAAAATATTATGAAGAGAGAGAAAGATGAAGGTTTTTTTTTTTGGAGCCCACAGATATTAGAGATAAAAGGAACTTAATCAATTTGGAGTTTGATCTAAGATACATTTAGCCTAACTCTTTCTATTTATATAATGTTAAGATTATATGATAATTCTTCTAATATATATATATATATATATATGATAATTTTGGAGTGTAATGAGGTAGTACTTTTTCTTCTTATATTTATAATTTATTATTATGTGAGATGAGGGAATATAAGTTATATTTTCAGAATAATGAATAGCTACTATTTTATTAATTTATAATTAGATTCTAGTGGTTTGGAAGAGTTTACTTTTATTAGTTTATTAGATTTAAAAAATAATCTGAACAAAAATAAAACCATGTTTATTTGTCTAGTAAACATGAAGTTTTGAAACATGCTCTTCCTTTCCTTTTCTTTTTGTTTTTGTGAGTGTCAAGATTCAAAAAGCATCTAACTAATCTCCAGGTGTGTAGTTCTTACCTGCACAAGATAATTATGAGAAAAACCCTTGAAAATGGAAGTATTGGGCCTATTGGCTAAATATTTGAGCCCAAGTCTAGAAATCACTAGACGAATTTCTTGAGATTTGGTTTGTTATCTTGAAATTCAAACTTGTCCAACTCGAATATCTTAGTTAGTAAAAAATATCAAATCTATTAGTGGGTTACACGTTTATATTATCACAAACTCCTCCTATTAAGGTTTGATCATATAAAAAAACTAACAAATATAACAAATTACCCTCCTCACTTAATTGCTGAGGTATTCAAATATTACTACTTGGTCCTTTTTCTTTAATAATAATTTGATTGTTGGTAGATAAGGCATTTTAGTCTTAGACATCTTTGTTGGAAACACTAAGAAATATCAGTCGCTACAAAGCTCTTAACTCTACTTAGTCTTTGTTACTACACGGCTATGCCTAGTTTATTGGTTTTGATTTCAAAATATATACTATATAAAAAAAATATTGGTTTTTTAAAAATTTTATTTTATATACATCAGTAGTTGAGGGAGGGAGATTAGAACATTTAATATCTCTATTGGAAACATCAAAAAGTATAAGTTGAATTGCAAGACTCTTAGTTATTTGTTGGGTTATTACTTTTGGATCCTCTCCTATTTGTCCTAACTCGACCAAATTGATAATTATAATACGACAATCTTAATGTACTATGTAATTTTATTTTTCTTGTGATGGATCTTGCGTGAATCATAAATAAGCAAATAGAGATTTCTCTTGTTATTTATTTATATACATACTAGCATATAACTCGTGCATAACATATAACCCATGTATATGCATGGAACAATTAAAAACAATTACACATATAATTTTATTTTTAAGTCATAGATGAGTTTCCCTCTCTCTCTCTCTCTCTCTTTTAATTTTTTTTTTAGTTTTTTTTTTTTTTGATATACTAGTGAGTTTACTTTTTTTTTTTTTTTTGGTTTATTGGGTTTTTGATAGTTTATTTATATTAAACTCTTCGTCTTTGGTATATCCCTATGCACAAAGTGTTTGGGAGTCTAGGAGGGAAATGGTTCGACCTGCGAGGTTAAGAGCATGTTGTAATTATCTCTTAAAAAAAAAAATAGGACATATGGTGTAAAATTGGATAACAATTGGAATTCAATTGAATTTTCTCTAGCTGTGACTTTAATTAAATTCATAGTCATAGATGAGTCCCTCTCTCTCTCTCTCTCTCTCTCTCTCTCTCTCTCTCCCTCTCTCTCATTTTTTATTTTAGTTTTTTTTTTTGGATATACAAATGAGTTTACTTTTTTATTTATTTATTGGACTTTTGATGATTTATTTATACTAGATTCTTAATCTTTTATATAACATTAATTCACCTATAACAAAAATTAAATAAAAAAAAAACTTAAATAGGACACGTGGTGTAAAATTAGACAATAATTAGAATCCAATTTAGAATCTAATTATAAATTCTCTCAGCTTTAGCTTTAATCTATATATAAAATAATAGGTGAAGCAGAGAGAGTGTGAAATTGAATTCCAAATTAGAACTCTAATTTTGTGCCATGTGTCTAGAATCTGAAATTGAAGTTGAATTTTGCATCATGTGGCTAAATGTATGTGGGCTCATTCTCATTAAAACCACTTCTATGTATCGGGTCAAGTGAGTTACTGTGCTAATTAAGTTTTTTCTTGATTTTGTAGTCAAACGCCAAAACCAAAGAGATTAATATCGGTGATAAGAACTTGGTTTGAGTACATTGCATAATTTCCAAAAAGATAGCAAAGCCAGAGTTTGCATCTTTGTTATAAATTGCTTACAAAGTTTGCATCTTTACATTTGCACTGAGTTTTAGATTAAAGTGCTTTCTTCTTGGTTCTGACATTGAGTTTAGTTTACTATTCACTTACAAAGTTTGCATCTTTACATTTGTTATAAATTGCTAATATGTGATTAGATGCACATTATGCCTAAAATTCACTATCCTTATATTTGGCTTTTTGTTCAGGTTTGGCACCTATAAAATGAAGAAAGCACTGCTGTGGACCGATAGATGATACTTTTTGCAGGCTGCAAAGGAACTTAGTGATCAATGGAATCTCATGCGAATTGGAGAGGACCCGGTTGTAGATGTCTGGATGGTAGATGTGAGTCACTATGTTTTTAAAATGTTCAGTGAAGGTAAAAGTTATGAACAATGTAAATTTTTCGGAGAGAGATTTATTATTCTATATTTACGCAAGTTTGGTCGCTTTTTTGGAGTGGATCACTCTACCCTGTCTTTCTACTGGAATTTTTTATTCAGATTGTTACAATTTAATTTGAAATTTAATTTGAATTTTCCTATTGTTGTTACTATCATATATTATCATTCCAATTGTTCAATTAGAATCTGAAATTGGAGTCCAATTTTACTATACACGTGTACAATCTAATTATTTTTAATTTTGCTGTCATGTGCAGAAGCCAATGAGATGAAATTAATAACACATTAAACACTCATGCTTAGGGAATCGGTAGTACCAATCTAAATCCATTGGATTTGCTTCGTGATAATACAACTATGAAGGATGAATAAAAACACGCACAAACCCTTCTCTCTATAAAAAGAGATTGGAGAGAATTTCTTTTATCAACCATGGAATTTCAGAGGTTTTTTCTTCACACAAATACCCATCATGTTACAAAATAACCCATCGTAAAACTACAAAATGAGTACAACTCTGAGGGTTTTTTTTATTTATTTATTTATTTATTTTTTTTTATAATTTTGAATTTTTTAAGCTGCGAAAATTTCGATCACCAATAGAGATTGAAGATTCAAAAGCGTGAATGGATCTTTTGGATAAATATTGTCACCAAGGTTCATCTTTCTGTGTAAAATATATATACTGCTAAGTTTTGTTAATGAAATTTTCTGGTTAATAATATGAATTTAGACTTAATTGAGCTTTTTAAACATGAATAAACTCATAATTAAGAATATATCCATTCCCGTGCGGTAGCCCGGGGCTACAAACTAGTTATATACTAGTGTGTAGCTCGTGCATATGCATGGTTACAATTAGAAACTATTACAATTATACAGTTCAAATTATACATTTTTCTTAAAATAAGTTCAAATTATACATGGTATTATATATATATATATATATGATTTAGAATTTAATTGGTTTTAGACTCTTTAGTTCTCTCACCCAATAATTTATTTGCCACAAAAATTAAAAACTTAGATGGATATGTAGCAGAAAATTGGACTCCAATTGAAATCTAAATTAGAATCTAATTAGATTTGGACTCTTCAGTTTTTACATTAAATAATTTATTTGGCACAAAATTAAAAATTAAATGGAACACATAGTGCAAAATTGAAAATCCAATTAAAATTTAATTGGATTTTCTCTAAGTTTTGGATGTATATACACACACATGTAGAATTACGTTATTGAAGCATTTCAATTGCGATGACCCATAGACTTGTACACCCAATTTCATTTTAATTATTGCGTATTTTGCCAACAAGTTCACCTTAATCTTAATTTCCAAATTAATTCTTTTGCTATACAAAATAAATGATACTAGCTGACTTCCCTAGCAACGGCTCTTAATCCATCCCAAAAATCCATTTCTTTTTCTTCCATCCCAACTTGAACATGACATTGATTCAAATCTATTTCTCAAAAATCAAAGGCCATATATGATATTTGCGTTGTACTTGTGCCATCTGGCCCATCTCCAAACGACCAAAATGTCTCTGATATTTGCTTTTCCATGAAAACGATGGTCTTGTAGTTTATGAGATAAAACAAAGTGGATCTTGACAAAGAATCCAATTTGCAGGTTAAAATATCATTTATATTAGAAGGGAAAACGACATCGTTAGAAAAGATTCCCCAGTTTACAGTTACACAACGGACAGCGTTGTCTTGTATTTTACGTTACAAGAGGGATATTGATGTGGCTGACCCTGAAAGATTCATCGTGACGAGCTCCCCAGATTTTCTTTCATTTTTAAATGGATTATATTAAAAGTATCCTTAGAATATTGGTTAATAATTTATTTTAAAAAAATTTTGATACAATTTTTATAGAAAATAAAAAAAAAATTGTCAAAACATTAATTTTTTTTTCATAAAAATTTTCTTTAAGTGAATTATTAACCAATATCTCAAGAAAATTTGTTAGTGTCCCCCTTTTTAAATAACTGTTACTAATGTTTTAATGGGTAATAATAATGGATTTTTTGTGGGCCAGTTTGTAAAGTGGCCCATTATCCTTTTTGTAATCAATTAAGATCCACTAAATCGGCAAGTTTTTTTTTTTTTTTTTGCCGAAAAAATTGGCAAGTTTTAAAATAGTGCTTCTAAACTTGCATTTTATTATTGTTTCTATTTATGTCTTCTTTTGTTTTTGCCTTCTACTTTTTACTTTGCTATTTGAGGTGAAACCGTAAAGGTAAACTAGGAAAGAAAAATGCAAAAGGGAGAGAATTTTAAGATTGAGTGAAATTTTATTCAGTGAGAACTTCTAAAGATGAAAGAAACAACCCACTTTTTTTAAGATTTGGAACGATCAATGGTACTCCCAAGGTCAAGTTAGTGAAAAAGAAAATTTAGAATGAGCTTGAAGAAAAACTGTAGAGTAACCATATTGTTGGTGCAAAACTTTGCCCATGACTTAGAGGAGGTATGTATAAAGTTTTCGAGTGATGGTCGATGGCCAATATCCTATGTAGTGGGAGTGGTTCTAAGTTCTAATAATGCATCATCCCCTCAAATTGACTAAAGGGATTTAGGAGTAATATTACTTACCACTTATCCTTATATATTTAACTAGCCTCATCACAGGTACTTTACGCATGCGATGAGACTTTTTTTTTTTGTGGTCTAGTGTACGTGAAATTAGGAATTAAAAAAAAAAACCTAATGAGTTAGGATAAAGTAAAAAAAAAAAAAGTTGGAACGTGGTCTTGTGGGAAATATAAAGTGGACTAAGAAGTTTTTTTGTTTTTAAATTTTAATTTTTGGATAAGTTTGTTTTGAAAATATGAATTAGTAGGAGAGTGTTCTATTTTGTAAGTATTTACGTGAAGTTGGAGATATATTTTTACCAAGTTGTTTTCAAGTGTTATCCTTATTAAATCTAAGATCTAAGGGTATTTCTGAACCACATAAAAGTCCAGTCCGAATAGAAGAATCCTCTTATAAATAGTATAAATGTTAAAAGGGTAACAATTGATCAAGGTAATTAACTTAGGTAAAATGGACATATGGCCTTTCTCAAATGCTCCCTTTGAATTAGGTAGTGCTTGATTATCGAGGTCTTAACATCCACAATCAAGGTTCAAGGTTTTGTCCCTTTGGATGATCAATCGTTCCTGCATTGAAAGTTTTTCTTATCTAAGATGATTATATAGATTTTTTTTTGCTTGTCAGTGTCACGTACATCCAAAACAAAAAACAAAAATACTATTTGGAGCAATGAATTGAATTTGCAGCGGAACTCAAAACATAAGCAGTATGGTTAGTTCCGGTTTTTAAATATTCACAAAAACAAGAATCAGTTAAAATGTGTACTACCACACAGGTTCTCAAAAGCCTATTTTGAATATCACGGAGCTTGAAATGAGGATATCTTAGATATATTCACATGAAAGCATTCCTTTCTTAATTAACTTTATCGATAAGTTGATTGAACTGACTTATGTGGCCTTGATGTTTGCTTGAGTAAAGGTCAATGAAAATGAAAATATTCTTTTGGTCCTAGCTCCTAGGGATGTATCGCAGATGCGATGTTTGATATGGTACAGAACTTGACTCCTTATCAACATTGATAGTGTCTTCTGGCTTTTAGGCAAAAAACAATCTTCTTTACAAAATAGATATTGTAGTTTTGTAGTATTTGTCCAAAACTACAAAGTTTATACACCAAGTGTGTTAATAATTTGGAGATAATATAGCATTTGTTTAATTGGAGAAGAATGGAAAAGAGTTGGAAAATATGCACTTAACTTTTAATTGTGATTAAAGTTTCGGATTAGGCCGAAAGCTTGGAATGCTTAAAAAGCAGTTTCGTTTTGAACATTTAAAGGTCACGGCTTTTTGGCAATTTAATACTAATAATTTTTCTATGGTACATCGAATGTCTAATGTCTATTCCTCTTGATGGGTTCACATATAGCAGGAATTTGGGGATACAATTAACTTCAGCTAGTTTATAACCCCCAAACAAAATCACAAGGACCCTTTTGAGTATTGGAGAATTCAATACATCATCTGCATATAAACTGTGATAATCGGTTGCCAAAACATACCAAGGGGCACCCTGATTGAAAATAGATTTGGAAGTCAATGCCCCTCTGTCTCTCCCAAGAGTGAGAAACCTTTTTTTAAATTTTTTTTTTTTTTTTTTTTTTTTACAAGATAGAATTTCTACCATAGTTTAATTTAAGTGTATATGTGTGTAAAACTCTCTCCTAGAGACTTGAACCTCGGCTTTTGCCCCCCATACCCCATAAACACTTATACTTGTGGAGTAACCATGCACCAAGGGTGTGCGGTGGTAAGAGTGAGAAACTTAATAGAGAAAGCCTTGTAAAGGAATGTTTGGATATCACCAATTAATTAATGAAGTAATCTATTTCCTAATCCCTCCAAAGTAAAGTTCAAGACTTTTAGCCGCTAATTGACTAGCATCCTCCACCTCTAGATTTCTTAAAGCTAAATTATGATTAAACCATCTTTGCAATGTCCTGGACAGCTGGACTGGTAGGTGTAAGCAGATTAATCCAAAATCAAGAGGGTAAATAGGTTGAGGGCTTCACGAGAAACATTGAAATTTTAGTGAATCCGAGACTATGTGAGTCTAGCTCTACAATTAGAGATAAAGAGTTTGATAATTGAGGCCAACTCTCGAGTTGTCCTTGTGTTACTTAACTAACAAAAATTACTCATCCTTTTACCCACAAACGTAATCCCCTTCTTTTGTCAAATTAGTTGGACTCCTTTCAATTCTGCCACTGAAAGAGAGAGAAATCATTGTGTGAATCACCTCATGAGTCACAAAAGAAGAGAAATCATTGTGTGGATCTCCTCACGAGTCACAAAAGAAGTTTGTCATTTAGATGGTCCTTTTGTTTTGCTTTCTGAGCCCTATAATATTGTTTATAAGCCAACTTGAGATTGAAGCAAAGGATGTGACTTGTCTCATTCCACTTTGTAATGATGGTTAGTGTAGTTTGTGATACCATGTTCCTTTGGGGAAAAGAATAAGCAAAAAAAAAAAAAAACAAAAATCAACCCTTGTTTTACCTTTCAAAGGCAATGCTAGAAACACTCCGAAGATCACTAATAAAATACAATGGTGGAGCATTAGCATAAGACGTTTTTAAAAATAAAAAAAAAAAGTAAGTAACTTTTACATGTCAAAAAGTTACTTTATTTATTTTAGAAAAATAATATGTCTACAACATTTTTACAACAAATTCTAAGTGGTAAGTTGTTTTTGGTTATTATTGTTGGGGCAAAAAAATAATCTTACTATTAAATTCAAATTTGAACTAATGACAACTAATTATCTATAATTTGTTGTAAAAATGTTGTAGACGTAGCACCTTTCTTTATTTTAATAAACTACTTTATGATATACCTTATATTACATATTCTATTTTTTTACCATTTTATCTAAAAACTTTATCTTTAATTTTTTTTATTAATAAAAATATTTTGTATGAGAGAGAGACTAATAAGGGCATGCAATGATTAATATTCAAGTTATTCTTTTACCGCTTTGCTAATATTCAAGTTGCCCTTCTTGTATGTTTATCAAAAAAAAGTTGCCCTTCTTGTATGAGGGCATGCAATGACTAATAGTGTACTTTAAGATTGCATTCATAAATGCGTTGTACATTTGGTCTGCCAGCAACTTTACAGCCACAAAATGATAACCGAATCTCTTAATACTTGGTGGGATTCTCGTTAACTGAAATGGTAAAATCTCTTATTATTGAACAAGAGATTTGGGGTTCAATATCTGCATATACCAAAAATTTATTAGTATCTTAACCTGATGATAAATAGTTATTATTAAGAACAGACGTTATAGGTTGAAAATCTCTCAAAAAAATAATCTCTTAATACTTTTATTATTTTTGAGAAGCCAATAAGAGCCCCATTAAGTAGAGAGTTTGGCTTATTTCCAGTATTTTTTCAATTGGACATGTTTTTTTGTTTTAAATATACAATAACAAGTAGTAATGAGTTTTAATCTCCACTTTTTATTTAGTTAGTGGGTAATGTAGCAATTTCTCATTAAAATAAAAAGAGATTCTAGTTTAAAAAAGTATTAGAGGTAAGCCAAACGCTTAAGTAGATCACGTAACATGCCTTGCCCAATTAACTTATGATCCGTTTGGATTGAGAATGAGGGAAGAGAAGTAGAGTAGAGCCGGACAAAAATTAACTTAATTTTTAACTAACTCTACTCCACTCTCCTTTACCCCCTCCACCTTAATCTAAACGGGGTATTAGGCTGTGTTTGTTTTGGCTTCAAATTACTTTCGGAAATGCTTTTTCGTAAAACTTGAGTGTTTGGTTGAATCAGTAAATTCAGTCAACTGAAATGCTTTTCCCCTTTGACCGTAAAATAACCCAAAACACCCGTAAAATCATTTTCGTTCATATTTTCACTTCGAACCATTTCCACTCCTCACACAACACGATCTGAGCTCTCTCACAACAGCACAAGCTCTCCAAGCTCAGTCACACCGAGCTCCACCATTTCCCTCACGCCAAACGCAACCGATACTCTCCCTCACGCAGCCGATCCTCTCCATGCACAGTGAGTTTCCCTTTTTCATTTCTCAGTCCGATCCACCCTCTCATCAGTTCATGCACTCAGTCCGATCCACTCTCTCATTTCATTTCTCAATCCGATCCACACAGCTCCAATCCACACACCAAAAATACAGAGAAAACAAAAGCCGACCCAGCCTCAAACCCATAAACAATCCAACCTCCATCCCTCCCTCATCTCTTTTTGAAATCCAACTCCATAGCAGTCTTGTCTCTATGCCTCTATCATCTTGCTCTCTTAGTACTAGGCTAAGCCATGGCTGAGACCCATTGGCCTTCCACCGCCGGCAACCAAGTCGCATGAGAGGTCCACCACCGCTGAAGCCACCAGTGCCATTTATTCCTCTTTTTGTCCCTTTTTATTTTCCACTTATTTAGCTTCTTTATTATTATTAATATTATATATACTTTTTTTTTGGGCTATGACTGAAATTTCCCCATTTTTATTTGGTTGATAATGAGTATTGGGTGTAGCTGATGTTGAGTGGGTTGCAAAAATTTGATGTGGGTACTGTGGGTTTGGGTACAAATTTGATGTAAAAATAGTTGTTGTGGTGAGAGTTGGTTATTGGGTACAAATTTGATGTGGCTATTGTTGTTCTGTGAGTTGTGAAATTTGATGTTGGTTGTTGGGTTTGAGTTTGGATTGTTCAAGTTTGATGATATGAGCAGAAAATATTATTGTTCAAGTTTGATGGTATGAGCAGAGAAGATTAAGCCTAATATATTTATTTGTTTATTTATTTATTTATATAATTATTTACTTCATGTAATTATTTATTTATTTATATAATTATTTATCTATTTATATAATTATTTATTTATTTACTTACTTTTTTTAATTATCCATTTTTTATTTAAATATTGATTTAAGAATTTAATTTTGTTGGTGTTACAATTATACATAAATAGAATGCTGTGATTTGTTGGTGTAAATATTGATTGTGATGGTATTATGTTGTAACTTTTGTTGGTGTTACAATTATACAGAAATAGAATGCAATGTGATTTGTTGGTGTAAATATTGATTGTGATGGTATTATGTTGTGTACGTTGTTGATGTTACAGTTATATAGAAATAGAATGCAATGTAATTTGTTCATAGGTGTAAATATTGATTGTGATGGTATTATATTGTGTACGTTGTTGATGTTACAATTATACAGAAATATATGTGCATAAAAATTTTGGTACTCGTTATCAATGTGGTTTGGATGTTTTCTGTTTGTGGTTGTTTTTATTTACTGTGTAATCAATAGCATGCTTGTTTACATACCTCTTAGACCACAGTGTTTGTGATTTTTTAGACGATGAAAAAAAACAAAGCCGCAATTCTTACCTTAGTTGCATCTGTCCTCCTTGTGGGGGTTCCATTGTTAAGGAAATTGCGGCGTAGATGTAGACGACTGCCTAAGGCGCCTTATGTTAATCATGCAGCTGAGAGAGAGGAATACATAAATAGTATTCTGCATGGAAGTGAGAGACATTGTGTGAATCAAATTAGGATGAAACTTATGACTTTCCACCACTTATGTCACATCCTCACTGAGGGTGAGCACGTACGCCCGACTATTCACATGTCTGTTATGGAGTAAGTGCTCATTTTCTTACACATTATTGGTCATAATGTGAGGTTTCGTGTAATGGGTAGTCAGATCTATAGATCAACTGAGACTGTTCATAAATACTTCAAGGTCGTCCTTAGGGGGTCTTAAAATTATATAGAGCTCTAATAAGACTGCGTAGTGAAGATACACTCCCAGAGATAAGGAATAGCAGAAGGTTCTACCCATATTTTAAGGTAAATATTGCGACTTGTGTATTTTTGTAAATCGTGAAGATTTGTGTAATTTTAAACCATTATGTCTGTCGAAAATTAGGATTGTGTTGGAGCAATAGATGGTACACATGTTCGTGTATCTGTGCCACCTGAAATACAAGGAAGATTTCGTGGTCGCAAAGATGGAACCACGCAAAATGTGTTAGCTACCATTAGTTTTGACTTAAAGTTCACTTATGTATTGGCTGGATGGGAAGGCAGTGCACATGATTCACATGTGTTAAATGATGCATTTGCTAGACCAGGGGGATTTTCAATTCCCAAAGGTATTATACGATTACTTCACCTTTTAGGTTTATTAGTTTAATAAATATTGTGTGTTTTCCTAAGCATAATAGTGATTTGGTTTTATTTTTGAATATATGTAGGTAAATATTATCTTGGTGATGCTGGATATGGTAATAAAAATGGAATATTGTCACCTTATCGGAGTGTGTGATATCACTTGAAAGAGTTTAGTGATCGTCCTCCTGAGAATGAGCAAGAATTGTTCAACCTTCGACACTTTTCATTGAGAACTACCATTGAGCGAGAGTTTGGAGTGTTGAAGAAACGTTTTCGAGTGTTGGATGCAGAACCATTTTGGTCTTTTGAAACCCAAGTGAAAGTAGTGCTAGCATATTGTGTGGTTCATAATCACATTATGGGGGTTGAACCAAATAACCATATTATGGAAGATGCAATGATCCAAGTAGAGTCTAGTGACCCCCAACAAGAAACACAATCACGTCGGGAGTCCATTGAAGACAGTGGACTGTGGAATGCTAAGAGAGATGAGATATGCCAAGCTATGTGGTCTGATTATACCAAGAGTGGAGAGTAGTACTTTATTTAGATTTCTATGATTGTAATATGTGTTTTTTTTTTTTTTTTTGTAAAGACAATGTATTTACTATAGACTTCTGGTGGTGTAATGAAAAGTATTTTCAGCATTACATTGTTATTTGATGGTATTACATTGTTATTTCCAGTGTTAGCATGTTTCATTCTGTTGTGCACATCTATAAGCGTGGTTGTATGTGTGTTTGATTTGTTGTTCATGTTCCGAGCGTAATTACTAAATGCTACTCTCACTATACAATTTTCATATGTAGTAATGTCAAAGGGCAAAGAGAAGGTGAGCAGTAGCAAGCAGTTCAGGTGGTTGCCGTCCATGCACTCAACGATGCTTAGGCTACTTGCACAGGAGGCTGCAAAGGGCAACAAGCCGTCTAGCACTTTCAAGGTAGGCTCCTTTGCTCTTGTAGCGAAGGAGATAACTGCCCAATTTGGGGTTGAGTGCCACCCCCTTATGTTGAAAATCGGATGCAGACTCTAAGGACCATGTGGTCCACTATTCAGACTATTAGAAAGAAGAGTGGTTTTGGCTGGGATGATAACCTAAAAATGATAACATGCGACGCGAAGACATACCAAGAAGAAGTCATGGTATGACTTCCAACTATATTTTCTTAATATAAATGATAATATATGTTTTTACCTTTAATAATCTATGAATTGAGAACAAGATAAGGCTGCTTAAGTACCCTTTTTATATGAAATTTATAGTGTTATTCTTTTTAGGATTCCATTGCTTTTATAAGGTTTTTCAAATATAACTTTCATGTGCGGATCTATTGTAAAATCTGGTCTTAGCATTTGTACATTGTATTTTCTGTTGTACTTATCTTCAAAATCATGGGTTATGTTTCCTGTTTCCTAATAGATTTTTTTGCTTATCATTGACCTAAATCATTTAATGACATCTATATTGAATTGAATATTAAATTTATGAGTGAAGTGATTATTGCATTGTTATTATACGTTCCTTTCTCCCTTACAGGCGCATCGAAAGCATGCGGAGTATCTAAACAAAA
The DNA here is from genome assembly GCF_001633185.2 of Quercus lobata. Classification (NCBI taxonomy): domain Eukaryota; kingdom Viridiplantae; phylum Streptophyta; class Magnoliopsida; order Fagales; family Fagaceae; genus Quercus; species Quercus lobata. Next base: position 45,962 of record NW_022154755.1, read on the forward strand.
AAATTGAGATGTATGATGAATTAGCTATTGTTATGGGGAAGGACACAGTCACGGGTGGCTTTTCTAAGTCCTATGTGGATATTGAGAATGAGCCAGACAATAGGGACAGTGCTAAGTTTGTTGCAGACAATGTGGAGGAAGGTGTGGTTGAGAAAGGGAAGAATGCAGTCGAGTCACCCACCACTGGGTTGGGAATTTCCAAGTCCCGCAAAAGAGGGCGTGCACCTTCTAATGCTGATGATAGTGTGCTGACTGATTTGTCTGATTAGCTGAAGAAAATAGCTGTAGCTCTGAAAGAAATCAACCGAGGCCCAGTGGATTACACAGCTCTTTATAATGAGGTCATGGTTATGATGGCGGATGGGTATAGCGAAGACATGCTCGCAACTGCGTCTGACCATCTTTGTGAAAATGAGAAGGCAGCACGAGGATTTCTAGCCAAAAATTCTAGGCTGAGAAAGCTGTGGTTGGATGGTTTTTTGTTTTCACAACTTTGACTTGTCTGTTTCATGTTGACTGTGACGATAGCTTTAGGAATTAACTTTTATTGTAGTACTAGTATTGACCTACCATTGTATTATATATGTAGTCTTTTGTATTATTGGGACGATACAATTGCCCAAATTATTTATTTGTACTATTCAGATACCACGAGTAGGTATCATTTTTGTACACTATGGGGGTGTAATGCCAATGGTGAACGATTGATGTGGCTGTTTTATATAAATATTATGGATATATTCAAATGATTATTTTTGATGTTGAAGTGGATGATTATTTTTGTACTGTTACAGATATGTCTAGGCAATGCAGGTGCTTGAATTTGGATGATTATTTTTGATGTTGAAGTGGATGATTAGTTTTGTACTATTATAGGTTTGTCTAGGTAATGCAGGTGCTTGAATTTGTAAGGCATTTCATATTTTTCGTAAAATGATTCACAAACCAAACATGGGAATTGATTTTCCGTAAAAAAACGAATTCCATTTTTTGTAAAATGTTTGACCAAACCAAACATGGGAATTGATTTTCCGTAAAATGTTTGAACGAACCAAGCACCAGAATTGATTTTCCATAAAACGAATTTCGAGGCAGCCAAACAGCCTGAATACATTTTCATTTCTCGAAAATAGCATTTCCGGAAAATATTTATTTTTCGGAAAATATTTTACATGAACCAAACACAGCCTTAGTGTTATTTACACAAGTTTCTTTTCTTGTCAAAAAAATAAAAATCTAATATGTCCAATTTTGTCTTGGCTCACTCTAGGAGAAAAGTTTGCTAAGTGTGTACTGTCATCACGCATAAAATAATTCTCAAAATACAAAATTAGAACTTAAAAAAATATTTGCTGCAGGAAATACCTTATTAGTTATTAGTGAAGATTTTCTGTGTTTTTTAAAGGTTTTTTTTTTAAAAAAAAATCTTTTGTTGTTAAGTACTCATTAGGCTTAATGCCCTCATTGCAAGGGAATGGTACAACAAACAACATCCTTAATATTTCTTATACAATAAGTCTATAAACACAATAAAATTGAAAGTTCATGCGTGATATATATAAAATAATATCTAAAATATTTAGATGAATTCAAAATTAAAATTTCAGTAGAAAACTGTATCCTTTTCATCATTTGAATCTATAACTTTTTAAATGATTAAATTAAATTGATGAATATATGAAAAAGAGTACTTTAACTATAGGTATTAGTGTATTACTTCAATTAGTGTGTAATTCATGCATACGTATGGATGCATTTAAAATTAAACACATTTTTTTATCATAAAAATATAAATAATTAGTCAAATTATTAAGAAAAAAAAAAACATAATTAGTCACATGTTAAAATTCTTTCCTAAATTTAATACTACTTATAATCATTTTTTTCTTCTAATTTTTAATAAGATAGAACATATAGTGATCTTTGTTGTGTGACGATTTTTAAAATAAAATTATTTTGTTGTTAAGTACTCATTAGGCATGATGCCCTCATTGTAAGTGGATGCTACGACAAACACCATCCTTAATATTTCTTATACAATAAGTCTATAGACACAATAAAATTTGAAAGTTCATGCGTGATATATATATATATATATATATAATAATAATAATAATAATTATATATATATATATATATTTAATAATAATAATAATATCTAAAATATTTAGATGAATTCAAAATTGAAATTTCAATAGAAAATTGTATCCTTTTCATCATTTGACCCTATAACTTTGTAAATGATTAAATTAAATTGATGAATATATGAATGTTACAAACAAAAATCCAAACCCCATATTATAAAAGAATACTTTAACCATAGGTGTAAGGACTGAAATTGGATTGGCCCGAAACAGGATTGGGCTCAAACCCAAGCGGCCCAAACAATAAATTTGTAGAGCATGGATGGAAAAACTAGATCTATACCAGAAGAAAAACGATTAGATTTGGTGGTTTAAGAATGTAAGACACAAGTAAGATTAGAAAATCTATCCTCGAAATAGCTCAAGGAGTTTGTATCATATGGTTTTGTTGAACAATAAAGTTATACAAGAGTCACAGTCTTGATCTTGGATAATCCTTTTCTTTTCTTTTTTTCTATATCCCTCTCTTTAGTACATCTTTTCATGTTATATATCCCAGTCTTGGTGTCGCCCTTACCACACACGTGTAGGTTAGATTCGGGGAACTTCTTTCTGTCCCATCCAGCACTTCCCAGAACCATCAACTTGTAACTGTAAGGCTGCTTGATCACTGTTCAGGCGTCACTTCCACATTAATGCGGCCAGAGAGTTGGTTGGGAGTCATTTAATGCGGAGATAGCAGCATTTTAAAGATATTTGTTACCCTTCTCCTTTCTTATCCCTTGTCTAACGTCTAACTCTTAGTGATGATGTAACTCTGAAGTAAGTCCATGATGATATGGCACTCGAACTGACCTCGGACCCATGTTGCCAAGATGGCTTTTATCCTCGAACGCTTGTTAGACTTATCTCATATTATCTCTATTCCTCTCTTCACTTCGTTCTCCTTATAATTTTATCTGGACCTCCTCGAATGGTCTAACATCCTCGGATTGGGCCATAGGCCCAATTAGTATTGCCTTAACAGTACTTACTGACTAATTGGCCCCCACAATAGCCCCTCAAAATTTTGCTTTTCGACTCTTCGGGAGGAAATGATGATTTTGATGTCCTGAGCCCATCTTGTTTGTGGCCCTATTCTGTATTCCTGACTTCCTATATGTCTTTTTGCTTGCTTAGGGCATGCTCCTGACGTTTTGGCGTCCAGAGCGTGCCAGCATTAAATTTTGGCGACGCTCCTGTCCCCCACGTTCAACGGTAAGATGTAAATCTAACGGTGGAGGGTTTTTCTTGATTTACGAGCGGGAACATTCCCGCTTGTAACTTCTGCGCTACTATAAATAGCTTTTCAAATCAATTCTCTCTCTTACTTTCAGCAATCACACAATCCTAGAGCTCATACACTGAACTTGTCTCTCTCTTTCGTTTCCCTGTGCATCTACAAATACTTGAACTTTGTCTGAGGACCCTCTTTCGAACCTGTAAGTCTTCTTAACACCTTTTTAGTTGAGTTCCAAAGTTTGGTTGAGTTTGAGGAGGGCATGAGAAGTGTCAGGGCTAAGTATAGGATCCCACCAACAGTAGGCGTGAGGTATGCTGCCCAAGGGGAGTGGGTCGGCGCTAGGAAAACAGGGGAGGTGGTCATTCCCATGATTGCCTTCATAGAGGGCGGGATGACCATTCCCATATGTACTATTACTAGGAATTACCTTAGGTTTTTTAGGTTAGATCCCACACAGTGCGCCCTAAACATGTTTAGGGTCTTGGGAAGTATAGAAGCTTTAAACGAGAGAATGAACCTAAACCTGACCCACCATGATGTGAATTGGGTGTACAGTCTGCACAACTTGAAGGGGTAGGGATATTACCTCAAGTCGAGGCGTCTCGCAGTAAGGCTAATCTAATGCCTTCCCACTTCAAACAAAAATTTAAAGGAAGATTTCTTAATCTTTTTTGGGGAATGGCACGATGGCCTACCCTGTCCGACTGAGGAGGGAGAACCAGGTTGGGGAATAGCCGTAGATTCATGAATTTTAGTTTACATTCCTCTTTCGTTTACCAACATCCTCGTCTCTAACGGAACTTTATTTTAATTCAATGATTTTGCAGACAAGAATACTACTAAGCCCAAGCTCAGCTTAGTTAACAAAGCCAGCTTAGATAGAATCCTGCAAGCCGAGGTGTACGTGAACGAAACTGACGGTCATCTCCGAGCAGCCCATCTAATTCTTGGGTACATGCCACTTTCATTTGCATTCCAAGCGCCTAAGTACGTGATCAAGGCTCACGACTCTCGGCTCCACCGCATCAACGTTGCTTTCGAAGAATTCATTGTTCCAGAGGGTATCCCACTCCCTTAAGATACTTCTCGCACCTAACCCCTTTTTGTGGCCACCCCTTCAATTGGAGCATCCTCATCCCAGCCCATTCTCGAGGAAGAGGAAGAAAAGGAAGAAGAAGAAGAAGAAGAAAGAAGTCCAGAGGAGGTTATGGACTTGTCGGACGAATTCGAGGTTTTTAACCAGACTCTACCCTCCGAGGACGTATCTGACGAAATGGGTGTCCAAAGAAAGCCTCAGAAGAGTTTAATGGAGCTGATAGAAAATCAGCCTGGAAAAGGTGCACCAGGGAAATCTACACAATCTCAGATTCCCCCTCCTCTTCCTAAATCTCCTCCTCCTGGCTCCTGCTCCTTACCAACCTCAACCAATCAGACCTGAACATGATAATCCTAAAAGGAAAAGAGAGCAGAGAAGGAAAGATGTGGTTGAGGCCGGAAGAGCCCGTCCGACCCGAGAAGACGAGGCCCAACGAGCTGCGAAGCAGGAAAAGGTCAGCCACACTTCACAACGGGGCCTGGAGAGGTTGGACACTCAGCCTCCAGAGCCACGAGCTTGGCTTCCAGCACCCATGCACGGTGGGGAGCCCCTGAGGGATGATGCATCACTCAGGGACTTCAACGGTGGCATTGGGTGCCACGTTATTGTAGGTGCATTTTTTGCTTCAAGGAAACTCATGTACTCCTAGGCAATTTTTGCTTGTCCCACATTGGAAAGATATCATTCCTCTTTCTACCTTATAAGGGATGAACCAATGGAGTAAGAGTACTATTAGTTTGGTTACTATCTTTCCTCTTTCTACCTTATAAGGGATGAACCAATGGAGTAAGAGTACCATTAGTTTGGTTAACTAATCGATTTATAGTGTAGGCAAAATTATTCCAACATATGTATCTTATTTGATGACAAAAAAAAGAAAAAATAAAAATGGAATCCACACTAATTTTTACTTGAAAGACAGTATATTAATGATGTGCTGATTCTTACAAACAAGATGGAATGAAGGCAACTACTAAGGGTGTGCATGGGTCGGGTTGGGTCGTGTGGTGAGTTAAAAAAATCTAACCTAAGCCAACCCATCATAGGAATCCAACCCAACCCACATATTGGGTTGGATAGTTTTTATTTATTTATTTATTTATTATTATTATTATTATTATTAAATTAAGTATTAGAATAACACCACCACAAATAAAAAACATATTCATGACAAAATAATTATGAACATAGCACCAAACCAACACAAACTATATGGGTAGAATTTAGAGTTTGAGTTGTATAGGAAGAGGGAAAAAAAGTAAATGACTAGATTGTATAATATATTTATAAATATATTTTTAAAAATTTAAATATATATTAAATATAAGTGGGTTGGGTCAGGTTAAATGAATTTGTGAATCTTATGACCTGAACTCAACCCAACCTATCAACCTTTAAAAATCGATTTAATCTAGCAAATTGAGTTAGATTAGATCGATTTTGACAGGTTGACGGGTTGGTTGCACACAAGAGTGGAGCTACATTGCTCCTTGGGCACCCCAATTTTTTATTTTTTTTCTCATACAACTATTCTAGTAATAGGATATAGCACTCCCAAAAAATTAGAACCAGCCCCCAATTATTTTTTCTAGTCAGTCAAATGGATAACTAGTTGGCCTCCTCAATTGTCCAAAACTTTATACCAGTCCCTCTCAATTGTCCAAAACTTTATATTGGTTCCCCAATTATTCCTAAGATTTATAATTAGTCCAAAGGATAATAACTAATAGCTGATCTTCTCAATTGTTCAAAAAATTTATAATTAATCCAATGGATAATAACTCACTTTCTAGCATCATTGACAACCCACGAAGCTTTTAGTGTTGCAACTGCTGCTAATGCGAGCACATTGCCTCATTTTTATTCTTCTCAACACAAAAACTTTCATCTCAACCAAAACTATTAATCCATTCTTTTCCTGATGCAACATCATCTTCTTGACTCTTTACTAAAGTGAATGTGTGCATTTTCTTCTCTTTCTTTTATCAATCATCATTATTCTTTGACCATTAGTATTATTTTGTTTAATTTTCTGTTTTAACCTTCAAGAAAGCATTTGTGTGGATGTGTCTTATGATTTCATTTTTGTTTCTTTCTTCTGCCACTGAATGGGTGCTTGGAGAGAGAGAGAGAGAGAGAGATATATATATATATATATATATATATCGGCGAGTTGTATAGTAGTAGATAGATACTAGCTATAGTAACTAGATAGATGGTACAATATGGTCGTAGAGCTCAGCCGACAAAGAACGTGCAGCAGTGTCGGCAGTTGAAGGGTGTTTCAGCATCAACTGCTACGTTGTGGTCCCTTTGATACTCTCTCTTTCAGTTTCTTTATGGCGATTGATGACGTGTCTTTACGCCAGATATGACACGTGGTCTCCAGTCTAGATAAAGCTAATTCTTATCCTTGTTTCCCATGAACTATAAAATTGTCTCGAGTCACAAAACCATTACAAATTTTCAATTGTGTGCCTACTTTCATTGGCTCTCACGTAATCACACCTTTGATGAGTTCTTTCAATGAGGGGTGTTGACATCGATAAGGTGCTCACTTATAGGGCTTTTTGATGACACTTAATTGAACTTCATCATTGATAACACTTTATTAAACTTCATCATTAAGCCCAGATGTATAAGCCTGTTCAATGTTCATTGCTTTAAAATTGGCAACAGAAGTGATTGGCATATGGGTAGGATAAGATAAATTAATATGGACCAACACCAACTCCAAATAAATTGAAGTGAAATTTTTGTTTGATTGCTCTTTTCTATACTTAGACATGAAGGAAAATGCATACATATTGTTCATTTGTTCATTTGCCTGACAATCAAAGGGACACAATCTTTTACTTACATGCTAAGAACAATGTTAGGGTACAAAACTTTTTCTTTAATAACGTATTTTATTTGTTAAGTTGATAAGTAGTTGAGATTGTGTTATATCACCTTTATCTGAACATTTTACTAATACAAATTTTATTATCCATAAATAATAATATATTATATCTCCAATTATGAAAAAAAAAAAATTAAGAAACTTTTTGTATTCTTGTAATTATTAAGGTGCTAATATAAGTTTTTTGTTTTTTTGGGTTGGGGGTGCATGTTCCCTCAAAAGCTAAACCCAAGTTTCACAAATTTGTCTTGTTATTCTTTTTTTTCTTTTTTCTTTTTTTCCACCTTTAAATGTATTGGGCAGTGGCGTGTGTGTATATATGTACACTATCTATTCAGACCATGTAAGATGTTTTTGTAAAGAATTCACATTCCTCAATGACTTGATGATGAGCCCTTTATTGAAATGTTGAAAGAGAACCCTTAATTTGTCAAGTAATTGTGGCTGCAAGATGAGAGTGGCGTGTGTGCATGAAAGAAGAGGAAACTACTATCTACCCTAACACCCCGATGAAGAGAGAGAGATAACAATTAAATGAGCCAATTGTTATTTTATTTAGGAGGAGAGGTGAGGCTTCTTCGTATTATATCATATCATATACTATATAACAAAAATTAGGTTTAAAAGTCATGGTTGTGTCAAATGACTTCACTAAATTGCAGCAATTTCACCAAATTACAACAATATTTTGGATAAAAGCAGTTTTTTAGATAAAGACAATAACTTATTTGTTCTTATTAGATTCCTTAGATAAAATAACAATAAGTTTTTTTATCAAAACATGAAACATGCATCTAAGTTTTAGTTGATAGAGACAACAACTTATTTGCTCTTATCGATTTCTTTAGATAAAGTAACAATAAATGTTTTAACAAAACATGCAACATGCATCTAAGTTTCAGTTGATAGAGACAACGATTTATTTGTTCTTATTAATATATATTTTAGATAAAGTAACAATAAGTGTTTTAACAAAACATGCAACATACATCTAAGTTTCAGTTGATAGAGAAAACGACTAATTTTTCTTATCAATTTCTTTAGATAAAATAACAATAAATATTTTAACAAAACATGCAACATGCATTTTAGATAAAATAACAATAAGTGTTTTAATAAAACATGCAACATACATCTAAGTTTTAGTTAATAGAGATAACAACTAATTTGTTCTTATCATTTAAAATAAATAAATAAAGTAACGATAAGTGTGTTGGGATAAAGGCCCAAGATCATATATTGGGCCTTGGGCTTTGTCCGAGAATATTGATAGGTCTGAGGAGGAACAAACAGTTACTAGAAGTTCCCAGTTAAAGTCTCATAAGTAGGGGACGAGTGGAGGGTGATTCGAGGAAGAACTCCTCCTCAGATATGATGAATGCAGCTCAAGTATGTATTCCGGCAATTAGAGTGACCCTCTAAGAAGCTCTCATGATAGGAACGTGCCTTATGAACATACTAGAAAGAAGGAAACCCAAAAATATCTAAGGGAAAATTGCTATCACCGCATTAAATGTACTGCAGCTATTTTTCTGACCGCATTTATGTGGAGAAGACCTCTGGACAGTGCTGTCTTGGCCACCACTTACAGAAAACCAGAGAAGGTGTCTGATGGGACGGGTACTCAAGTAGGGGCTCAGATGATCAACAAATGTAAGATCAAGATGACCCAAAGGGAGCTATATAATGTGAAAGACCCTCCATGAGAAAGTGGGAAAAAATAGAGAGAGAGTACTGTAGCAATCTAAATTATTTTTGTATCCATCTGTGATTAACTTATACAAGGTTGACCTCCTCGGACTAAAAGTCTATCAAAATCTCTTATTTGTGTTTGATTGCCATTCAATTCAGTACTAGCCATTGTTCAATTCATTAGGGCATAGTTCTCCAACCCACCCTTTACAAATTTATTGTATTGGGCTCATTGAGCCAATATCCCATATGTTTTGGGCTTGGACTATAAATCGAGACCCTACAAAGTGTTTTAATAAAACATGCAACATACATCTAAGTTTTAGTTGATAGAGACAACAACTTATTTTTTCTTATTAATTTATTTAGATAAAGTAACAATAAGTGTTTTAACAAAACATGCAACAAACATCTAAGTTCCAGAAATTTAAATCCTACTCCAACTAAAAATCTATCATCAAATTTTCAAAATTTATATATATTCACCAATGGTCTTTCTATAGAATCTCTCTTGCACCCCATGTTTTTGTTTATTATTTTTTTCAAATTGCAATTTATCTCATATGTATTTGTATTTGAAGGATATGCATGTTGTACAGATTCATAGGAGTTGATAAATTTATATGATCCTCTCTCTCTCTCTCTCTCTCAATTTTTTCTTCTAATAAACAACTACTCTCAACTCTCATTAATTATTAAATTACATTTTTATTAATTGTTAGAATATATTTCCTCAAATTAACAATAGTTTAATTAACTTAAAACCTGATCATAACTTCAAGAATATTTATATTCACCAATGGTCTTTCCATAGAATCCTTCTTACACCCCATGTTTTTGTTTTTGTTTTTTTTTTTTTTCAAATTGCTACTTACGCATATGTATTTGTATATAATATTTTTTTAAAATAAATTCATCTTACTTATTGTTATTTGTTTCTAAATTTTCATATATGGATATTGTGGGGCCCAATAATTTATGGGCCAGGCCCACTTGCTCGTGGGAAGTCTAAAGGCCCAAGCCGAAAAAAGTAATGGCCCGGAGATGCAGCCGAGCACAGTTTCGTCCTCGGCAGACCCAAAGCCCCGTTGAGGGTAGGGGTAAAAAAAATAATAATAAAGGAATAAATATGGAAGGAGATCTAAAATATCTTGGGAGAATTATCCCTACACTACCCTTCCCAGATAAGGCTCTGCACCTAACAAAGCTGTATTCTTCAACTTTATCAACCATCCCCCACAATTCTGGGATTAGACTGATGGGACAAATATCGGTCTAATAAAGGTTGGCCCTACACGTGGACGAAGGACAGCGGACGTAAGCTAGTATAAAAGAAAAAGTAAGTAAACCTAGAAGGGGGACCCCCATCCCACATCCAAAAAAGGGAGACGATCTGGGTGAGAACATCTCAACAGCACCTGAGATTACAGAAAAAACCCATCGTCGGGTAACCGGGATAAGACCATAATGGTCCTCGGATCAAGTCCGAGGAGGCCCATCCCATAGGATGCGACGCCGTAGGGCTTAGATGTTCAAGCCCAAATCCTTTTTCTACACGAATTCCTCTAAAACCAAGACCGGGCATCGCCCCGTGACCAACAGCTAGCTTTTCAAGCCCACTCTCTACAAATCATATTGTGAGGGATCTTTCATGCGCGAGCCCAACATCCTTATTGGGCCGCCAAAGAATTGTGTCCTTACAATTGGCGCCGTCTGTGGGAAAAGCTTGCGCGTTGGCAAAGGTGGCGTTGGAGTCAACTCTCTAGCAAGCAGAAATTCTTGGGGTTTCTTCCGTCTCTTGCGACATACAGTTGCTGCTCCGGCATAAACTTCTGTTAGGGGCTACGCCTTGCAGTGCCAAGGGCGTGGGCATCTCTAGGGGCTTCCGGCCTCAAGCCACCTATTTCCGCCCTGGTATAGGGGCTTATTGTCGAAAAATAAACCAAAAAAATATATAAACCTTACAAGTTTTGGACAGAACCAAGGCCTTGCATGGTCCTCGGACTCAAGCCTATGGGGAAACCAAGTACAAAAAATAAACCTTACAAGTTTTGGACAGAACCAAGGCCTTGCATGGTCCTCGGACTCAAGCCTATGGGGAAACCAAGTACAAAAAATAAACCTTACAAGTTTTGGACAAAACCAAGGCCTTGCATGGTCCTCGGACTCAAGCCTATGGGGAAACCAAGTGCAAAAAAATAAACCTTACAAGTTTTGGACAGAACTAAGGCCTTGCATGGTCCTCGGACTCAAGCCTATGGGGAAACCAAGTACAAAAAATAAACCTTACAAGTTTTGGACAGAACCAAGGCCTTGCATGGTCCTCGGACTCAAGCCTATAGGGAAACCAAGTACAAAAAATAAATCTTACAAGTTTTGGACAGAACCAAGGCCTTGCATGGTCCTCGGACTTAAGCCTATGGGGAAACCAAGTACATAAAAGAGAAACTGTCACCTGAATATTGGAATCCATCCGAGGAGAACTCCCCGTTAACGGTTGGGTTGATCCCTAAAACTGCACGGATCCCCCAGTCTACCCTCGGATCCCCAACACCAAAGGGATTGATGTGATATAGTGCAATATATTACCCAAAAACACAATCAAAGTCCCTCACTACTCGGCCACCCTCTCGGACATTGGTCTAGCATGCATCACGCAGCACTCAGCGGTTATCCTGGTTAGTTCGAAGAGTTTAATTTATTAAGGCTTACCCTTGTTATACTTGATAATATTTGTGAGTTTAAACTGGTAGGAATCTGCGTTAAGGCATTTTTCTGCCCGGAATATTATTAAGGGCAAGCTTACATTTAATATTCATGCGCAAAGTAGTTGTTGAAGAGAAGAAAAGTATGTATAAAGAAATAAACTTATCTTTTATTAAGACAAAGGAACAGTACAGTGTATAGTGAAAAGCTAAAACAAGCTTACATTACAACTAACTATGCAAGTGAAAAGAGAAAAAGATGCAATAGAACGAAGAAAAGCCGAAGAAAAAAGGCGCAGATGAGAGGTTGGCTACTGTTCCAAGATGTCGTCTAAGGAAACTATTCCTCGACGCTTCTACATGCCCATAACTCAGGCAGTCAAAGAACTCAACTTGGGGCCTGCACCGGAGAAGAAAAGGTGCAGGGAACCTGACCTCAGGCTAACACCATCTACAGAAAAGGTGCAGGGAGCCGGAAGTTGGGGAGCCCCCGCAAAAATTTGCCTGCTACAAGGCAGACGACGCTGATGGCGGAAATTCCTTCTACAAGGCAGACGACGCTGATGGCGGAAATTCCTTCTTCTGACATACCAAAAATCTGGCATGACCAGAACCTGCTTCGGATTTTGACTAAAAGAGGGAGGAATACCATCTTCCTCCTGTCAAAACGGAGGACTGGCTTGAATCTGTGCCATCCTTGTCCATACCATATCACCTTGAGGATTCGGTGCCTCTGAAGCGTGCGGAGACCTTCCATTCCCATCCACGCCCCAAGCATCTTGCTTTGAGGCAGTGGCACTAGAAAGAGGGATCGCGGATATGGAAGAAATATGGTTCTGAATGGAACAGGAGAATTCATGTGCAAGTGAAGTGATCCCCTATCCCATTTATACCCAGAAGTAAACTGGTGGCATTTAATTCACGCAGCGTCCCAAGGAACGCTACAGACAAAATGTCTCTGGCTCGATTTCCAACGTCGTCTGCAACCCTGAGGTTAAAGGAGTCTCGAGAAGGCGCACTTCGAATACTGGGATGCCAAAAAGTACCGCGTGATCAAAGACTACGGAAATGCCTCTTAATTTGTGGGCCCAGTAAATTCGCGGCCCAGGCCCGTTCAGCATATGGGCCCAGGGACAGAACTAAGGCCTTGTATGGTCCTCGGACTCAAGCCTATGGGGAAACCAAGTACATAAAAGAAATTTTACAAGTTTTGGACAGAACCAAGGCCTTGTATGGTCCTCGGACTCAAGCCTATGGGGAAACCAAGTACATAAAAGAAATTTTACAAGTTTTGGACAGAACCAAGGCCCTGCATGGTCCTCGGACTCAAGCCTATGGGGAAACCAAGTACATAAAAGAAATTTTACAAGTTTTGGACAGAACCAAGGCCTTGTATGGTCCTCAGACTCAAGCCTATAGGGAAACCAAGTACATAAAAGAAATTTTACAAGTTTTGGACAGAACCAAGGCCCTGCATGGTCCTCGGACTCAAGCCTATGGGGAAACCAAGTACATAAAAGAAATTTTACAAGTTTTGGACAGAACCAAGGCCCTGCATGGTCCTCGGACTCAAGCCTATGGGGAAACCAAGTACATAAAAGAAATTTTACAAGTTTTGGACAGAACCAAGGCCTTGTATGGTCCTCGGACTCAAGCCTATGGGGAAACCAAGTACATAAAAGAAATTTTACAAGTTTTGGACAGAACCAAGGCCTTGTATGGTCCTCGGACTCAAGCCTATGGGGAAACCAAGTACATAAAAAGAAAATCCACAAGTTTTGTACAAAACCAAGGCCTTGCATGGTCCTCGGACTCAAGCCTATGGGGTAACCAACTGCTCGGATGGGAAAGTCTCCGGCTCAAATACTGTAAAATGTTAAGGCCGATAAAGGTGTTATGATGATGGTGGGACACTCCACTATTCGGTAGCCTAAGGGGGCTGTTCGTTTTGGCGGATGATATGTCTTTGAATGATTACTTCCTATACCGCATAGAGCATCCAGTTCTAATCCCAGCATTGTTTCGGGCAAGTATCGTTATTCACAGGTACGCATTGCTATGTCAAGCAACTCTGTTAAAGTTATGGTGACATCTTTTTATCAGCGAGTATTTTGGCCTTATTTGTCATCGATTCAAATGCTATATTATTGTGCCGAACAGCGTTTGCAAATTTAAAAAAGAAAGAGAGCATAGAGACGGAACATGCGAAATAAAATAACAACAATTTTTATTAATACGAAAATTTATTACAACGTACAAAAGGGGGCTCAAACAAGCCTATACAAAATGTGAACTGCCTAAGCAACGATAACATCCGTAGTACAGATAAGTAAACAGTCAGGCGTCTTTTAAACTCGTCTTCAAAGTCTCTCCAATCTCTGCCTCAATACTGCTCATATTGCGATAAAAGCCTTCTTTGGAAAAAGATGAAGGAGAAGGAAATAGTAAGGAAGAAATCAATGAAGAAGATGGAGGAGATGAATGAGGAAGATGGAGGACATGAGTAAAGAAGGAGGAGAAGAAGAGAGAAGAGATGAAAAGAAAGAAAAGGAGCAAAAGAGGGAGAAGAGAAAGCACCAGAATGGATCTGGTGCTGGGAAGACTAAGAAAGGGAAGCGGAGAGGGCCACCAGTGAACAAAGAGAGGAAGAAGCAGAGACACTTAGTCCCTGCCTCGTTCCTGACTCCTAACACACTGGAGCCATATTAGGTATGCTCGTAAGAGAGCGGTTGGTTACGATGATGGGAATTCTCGACTCAGTCACGCCGAAAGTTTGACGTGATGAGTCCCTGCTTCGGATTTTGGCTGAAAGGAAGGGGGGACAAATCTTAAGTCTCCGCCATCCTTGCCCTGACCGAGCCATTTCGAGCTTCGTTAAGACAGGGCGTTTCTGGGAAGGGAATGGTTTTTTCATCGCTTACTGCTATGGCGAGTGTATTTCAGGCTAAGGAATAACCGGAAAGTAAAAGTAAACTCCGGAAGGAATTTAAGGGTTTTCAAATCTTAAAGGGATTCATCTGTGGGAGAAACGATTCTTGTTTCTCCTCTTTATATAGGGGACGAAGAGGGGAATACTTAATGTGTTCAGATCCCCGAGGAAGTCTGCAGACAAGAATACACCCGCTCCGTTCCCCCACGCCATCAATAACTGTCGAATCTGGGAAGTCTCGTGAAGGGAAGATATTAAAGACGCGCTTCGGATAACCAAACGGCCTAAACGCATCATGAAGAAATTAAGAGGAGCACCTTGTAGACCGGTACACTTCTTGGGTAGATGAAGAGCCGCCAGCGTCAGTCAAAGGCTGAATTAAGTGAGTCACAATAAGGGCCTGGTATTACCAAAACCCCCCATTCCAATCAGGATGTTGGACGGTAGGGTTTTGAGGGGCTATTGTGGGGCCCAATAATTTATGGGCTAGGCCCACTTGCTCGTGGGAAGTCTAAAGGCCCAAGCCGAAAAAAGTAATGGCCCGGAGATGCAGCCGAGCACAGTTTCGTCCTCGGCAGACCCAAAGCCCCGTTGAGGGTAGGGGTAAAAAAAATAATAATAAAGGAATAAATATGGAAGGAGATCTAAAATATCTTGGGAGAATTATCCCTACACTACCCTTCCCAGATAAGGCTCTGCACCTAACAGAGCTGTATTCTTCAGCTTTATCAACCATCCCCCACAATTCTGGGATTAGACTGATGGGACAAATATCGGTCTAATAAAGGTTGGCCCTACACGTGGACGAAGGACATCGGACGTAAGTTAGTATAAAAGAAAAAGTAAGTAAACCTAAAAGGGGGACTCCCATCCCACATCCAAAAAAGGGAGACGATCTGGGTGAGAACATCTCAACAGCACCTGAGATTACAGAAAAAACCCATCGTCGGGTAACCGGGATAAGACCCTAATGGTCCTCGGATCAAGTCCGAGGAGGCCCATCCCATAGGATGCGACGCCGTAGGGCTTAGATGTTCAAGCCCAAATCCTTTTTCTACACGAATTCCTCTAAAACCAAGACCGGGCATCGCCCCGTGACCAACGGCTAGCTTTTCAAGCCCACTCTCTACAAATCATATTGTGAGGGATCTTTCATGCGCGAGCCCAACATCCTTATTGGGCCGCCAAAGAATTGTGTCCTTACAGATATTATGTCAAAGGAAGTCTTCTATAAAGAAGCAAAACAATGGACCCCTATTTAAATTCTTGGTTTCTCTTAGGTATATTTTTTAAATTCTCAACTTTTGAATTATTTTGTGTGTATTAGGTTTTGGTTGTTCTATGTATTTAGTTTGTAAGTATTTTGATTTTTTCAATTGACTATCACTATGAACAAACTTGGTTCAAAACATGTCTTTCATATGCTGTAGTGCAATCTGATTCCAAGTTACTTTTTCTTATTCATTGTTAAGACTTTATCAATATTTATCTATTTTTATATTTTAAAATTATGTCTGTGCTTTGTGCTAATTTCTTAGTATGCGGAATTCCTCCAATATCCTTTTAGATCATTAAATTTAAGGTTCCTATGAACTTTTTCATGACTATATTTCTTCAAAAGTCAAACTAAATTCAATTTAAAATTCCTCCTATATCATTTTAGACCATTCATAATATTTGGCTAAATTAAATCTATTGGTCCAAATTTCTATGTAAGTCTATCTTTACTTAATTTTATTTTCATTTTAGATCATTAAATTTAAGGTTCCTATGAAATTTTTCATGACTATATTTCTTCAAAAGTCAAACTAAATTCAATTTAAAATTCCTCCTATATCATTTTAGACCATTCATAATATTTGGCTAAATTAGATCCATCGGTCCAAATTTCTATGTAAGTCTATCTTTACTTAACTTTATTTTCATTTTTTTAAAATGTTCAAAAATTTGGATTGTTTGTCATTAATGAATTGGGATTTTAGCTTATTTTGTTTTCAAATGTTTTAATTATTATTATATATATATATATATATTTTTTTTTTCATGTGTAATATTAATATATGTGTTATTAAAGGTTAAAACACAATATAATTAGGCTGTGTTTGGTTGCCGTAAAACGTTTTCCAGAAAATACATATTTTCCGGAAATGCTAATTTCCGGAAAAGGAAAATATTTTTGTGTGTTTGGTTGTATTTCAAAAAATTTTCCGGAAAATATTTTCTAGTGTTTGGAAAAGAAGGAGGAAAACACAAACCAGAAAACACACAAGCCACAACCTAGAAAAATCGCGGTCTCGCCGTCGCGAGATCGCGATCAACGTCGCGGTCTCGCGACGGTGCGATCTCGCGTTCGCGATCTCGCGGTCGACGCTTCGCGAGATCGCGCCGTCGATTGCGATCTCGATCCGGTGCGATCTCGCGAAGGCGAGATCGCGATCGACGGCGCGATCTCGCGAACAACGCTTCACGAGATCGCGCCGTCGATCGCGATCTTGATCCGACGCGATCTCGCGAAGCGTCGATCGCCGTCGTCGGACTGGTCCGCGCGTGTGGACTGGAGCTCGGACTGGAGATCGGCGCGGACTGGAGCTCGGACTGGTTTTCTCCTCTCGCACGCACGCTCTCTCTCTTTTTTCGGAAATCCATTGAAGTGAAAATGAAAGCAGAAATTCATTTCTGTGGTCAAACTGAAAATTTCGGTCAACAGGAAATCATTTTCCGAAAAATAATGTTTTCCGTGACAGCCAAACGCACGCATTTTCCGGAAATTGATTTCTGGAATTGGTTTGAAGCCGATTCAAACGCAGCCTTAGAGACATTACTCAAGTTGTATAAGTTAGGGTGTTAACCATTTGAATAAAATCAACACTAAAACAAATGATTTAAATATCAAAATAAGAATTAAAAATGAAATTTATTTTAGGTGTACAAATATAATTGATTTTTTAATCTTAAATTTGAATTAATTATTTTAGGATAACCTTATTTATGCAAGTATCAGAAAAGATTTAATTGCTTGAGTTCAAATCACCCTATTCATTAATAAATAAGGAATTATAAAAAAAATTATAAAATTTTTTATTGATCATTTTAATTAGAGATATTATATATAAAGACAAATATACAAAATTATGCATTTTATGTAATAAGAATCATTCATTTAGTTAGAAACAAAAATTCTAAAATTATGTAATAATAACTCTTTTAGTTATTATTTATATATATATATATATATATATATACAGAAAATTCATAACTAAAGCCATGCAACGCATGAGACTTTCACTAGTATTAATAAAAATATTGGTTCATCATATTATGGGCCCAAAAATAAAAGAGATATAATAGAAACCTACATTTACACATCCTATATGACTATGCCAGTCTCACACACATAACACACCCAAAATTGACTTCAAGGAACTAGTAAAATTGTTTTAAGATTTAGCCTCATATTTGTACTACAATGCTCCAATACCATCATGTTTACTAAAACCTAAAACACCTCTAATTTTTCTTTTAATCTAAAATTTCAGAGATTGAAATATAAAACTTGAAGATGTTCAAAATTGGCGTAAGTTTTTCTTCTCTCTCCAGCTATTAAGGTCATAGCAATATCCTTCTTGTATAAGAGAACCAGGAATTTGGTATTAATTTATCCACATCAGTTTCTCAAAGTGACCACCCATTAAAAAAATCATAAAGAAAATTTAACACTTATTTTGTCATAATTATAACTTCACCGAATATTATGGTTTAATCTAATCTGATGCAAGTAGAATTGGTAGGTCATCTCGGACTCAAAGTTCAGTTTAGCCATGTCAGGGAAAGACAATAAGTTAATTAATTGCCAATTCGTAAATTCTTGCCTAAAAGCATTCCCATTAGCCCAGCTAAAATAACATTTACTATATAAAAAAGTGTTACATCCACAACATTTTCACGACATTTTTATAGCAAATTTTAAGTAACAAGTTATTTCAGGCTTTTAATTTGAATCCACTACTGAAATTACATCCTGTAATAACTTGCTACCTAAGATTTTTTTTTTTTTTAGAAACAAACACACACACATAGGGGAGAGGGAAAGAAGTTCTAACACAAAGGTACATCACAACTCCACTTAAAAGCCATGGTAACTTTTAAGGAATGGTGGGACAATGCTACCTAATATTTGTTGTGAAAATATTGTGAACATATGTGTGTTTGTGTATATATATATTAACCCAAAATTTCCTAACAATACGCCACCAAAGTTTCAATTTACTCTCGAATTCTTTTAATTTATTGAAAAAATTGTTATTCTCTGACTTAAGCATCAAAAAGGTCTTGGTCGGCACTTGATTGATATCATTTTAATTATGTTGTTTATTGCACAAGTGCTCATTGTTTAGCCTAACCCTACAATTAACTGCATCAACATATTCTATGTTGATTATCTTTTAGAACTAATTTCAGGCACGCACGGGGACTAGCTAGGCAATTGTTGATTCGATTTTGGTCAATTACAAAAGAAATGTTGATTATTTAGTCCGTTCCTAAATGGTCAAAGTATTTAAGGTATATATTTTTTTGTCAGTGATAAATGTAAATGGAAAATGCTAGAATTATAAACTATTTTACAATATTTTTTATAAATTGCTGATGTGATGAGTGGTTATTACCTTGGTAAGTAAAAAAGTGATATTAGTAATAGTCCCAAATGAGAACCAATTAGAATTGCCTACATCAACAATTTGTAAAAACGTTGTAAAATATTTTGTGATCTTAGCATTACTCTATGAGTCATGCTAACGAGTGTCCTTAGCACAATTATTAACAATCCATTTAGAAAAATTTTGACACTACTTTTATGGGAAATGAAAAAAGTTGTCAAAATATTAATTTTTTTTTTTTTCCTTTTCCATAAAAACTTTTTTTAAATGGATTGTCAACTATTACCCTAAGAGCATCCGTTAGCATTTCCTACTCCATATAGACCAGGCCTCTCCATAAATGCTTGAAAGATCTATGAGTGGTGAAGAAAGCTGTTACCTGTTCTATTTCGACCTTTCACTTTGATCCCAAACCACGTGATTTGATTAGTGAATTGTGGTAGCCATTATCTGTTGACAACTTTTTGAGAAAGATAATAAACTGTTAAAGAAAGATGTTGTACTTAATTAATTGCTATTGTATAATACCCTAGAAAGATCAAATTATATTGTTCATACATTTATATTTAAGTTGATTTGATGCAATGCCAACAAGTCTTTAATGAACTTGATTTTCTGTCTTCAAATTGGAAATGACCTCATTATTTTTCTTGCTAAAAAGTCATTTTTGTTGTGCTACCATAGACCTTTTGATCATCCATTGAAAGTAGTCATCAATCACTTAATTGATCCGTTGTCATTAAACTCTAATTTAATTTGTTAAATCGATCCTTAATTACAAAATCCATAAGTGGATAAACTACAATAATTTATAGGTAAATGTCACAATCTTTATGTCCAGAAAATACAGATACCAAACATCCTTGTTCCATACAATATCCAGTCACTGGAAAATAATCCATACATCAAATATATAAAAACATCTTTTTTTGATAAGGTTTTTTTAATAAGGAATATATAAAAACATCTTATTAGATAGCAGAGTAGCTATTTTCATCATCTTCTGCTGGAGACTGAGAAAGAACAGATAATATAACAAAGGCTCCAAATAATATTGTAATAACAGCAGTGAAGTTGACAAGTAAGGCCTCTGAGCCATACTTTGCAAGCCCTGTATTTTCAAGGAAAGTAAGTTTCTCTAAGAATCCTATTGCAGCATTGCCCACAGCCAATGTGAACACAGTAAGTCCAAATACCACATGCCAAGGAACAGAGTCGCTCCTAAGCCCAATAGTCCCTCCAGGGTAGAAGAAGACCAGGAACCCATATAACCACTGCAAATTTATTTTCTCAATGTTGTTAGGCTGGTTTTCATGAAGAAAATTAATGAAATTTACATTAAACACATCTCTATTTGTATGAGTTTTTACTTGAATTATTATGCTGGGTGTTACAATTAGGACAGGTGAGCCCACTTAACTGAGCTTCAATTAACAACAAAGTTTGTGATGGGCCTTGCTTAAAACATGACCTTGTGATTAAAGTTAAAGACTGGACCCTACATTCGAAGCCCAAGCACGTTTCTTTGCCTTTTAGGTACAACATGTGTATAACATTCCAACAAGTATCTTTTCTCTTTTCCTCTCAGAAAAGAAAATCGGTAAATCATACTTTTGGTCTTAAAATTGAGGATAATTTTGATTTTGGTTCTTCAATATTAGAAACTTTAGATTTAGTTCTTCAAATTTCAAAAATGGAATAATTTAGTTCCTGAAATTAGGATAGTTCGATTTTGATCCTTCAAATATGGAGTTGGTTTGATTTTGGTCCTTCAAATATGTGGTTTGCTCAATTTGGTCCCTAAAAAATGGGGGTGTCTTAGTCTCCCATTAGTCACATAAACAAAAAATATATATGAATTGATCAAATTGTTCTCTTTTTTAAATTCCATTTGAAACCCAAATTTTTTAAATTTAAAGGATCAAAATCAAACCAACACTTAATTTTAGTGACCAAAAATGTAATTTACCAAAAATAAAATCTAAGCAAGAAGCTAAGAAGCTTTACAATATTGTGTCTTATTAACGGATGTCCTTACAAAAATTGTTAATAAATTATTTTTGAAAAGTTTTGATATCATTTTTGTAAAAAATATAAAAAGCTTTAAAAAAAATTATTAGTTTTTTTCATAAAAATTTTCTAACAATATTTTATAAATTAATATATGTAAACTTTGTCCTACAATATTTTTACTACAGCATAGCATATGGATGATAGAATAAAAGTGTAATTGCCACTTTAGTTCCTAAGGTTTGTCCTATATATATATATATATATATATATATATATTTATTTATTTATTTATTTATCCCGTGCAAGTAGTTTTACCTGAATACCATAGAGAACAATAATCCCAATTCCAAGCCAGGAATGCAAGCTGTAGAGATTGGCAATCTCGCTCTCATTATGATACTTGAATGCAGTGTAAATTCCCAAAATACCAAGTGCTAGAGCAATGGCATGAAGCACCATATGTATCAACTTCTTCACGTCTTTCCTCAAAGGAAGTGACTTGTAACTAATAATGGCTGCATTTTAATTAATGGCAAATTAATTACCATGCATGTAGGAGAATCTTAGAAAGTAACCTTATTCTATATAGAATGATTTGTAAATTACCTTCACCCCCTATGATAATGAAGCCTACCAACATCAAAAAAGGATGTAGCTGTAGAGAGAAATTAATGGACATGTGAGGCTTTTTTTGCATGATAGAAATTGCAAACGTACATAAAAAATCAAGTCAAGCAAAAAGGTATACTTTGCATAAAATTAAAGTTTTAGTTGATCAACCACAAATTTTTTACAGAAATAACCGATGATTTAGCAAATATATCTTACATATATATATATATATAGACAAAACTTAGGTACAGTATTTTAAGTGTTGTTCCTTAGATTTCTCTTTTAAGATTCAGGCATGTCGCTACTTAACTAAAAAATATACTTTCATCCCATGAAAAAAAATTCACATGGCTGAATTTTAAGAGGAGAACCTAAGGAATAACACCTAAATACTGTACCTAACTCTTGCCTATATATATATATATATATATATATATATCACGTGAAGATCAAATAATTCGACATGTGGAAAAGATACTTAATTTTAACCATTATGGCGTTTAACATGTTTTTATTTATATATATAAATATATATATATATATATATTTTTTTTTTTCTTTAATATGCTCAAAATGTATAAATGTATGTATGTGTTTACGAGAGACCAGGACAACTCAAATTTGGGAATCTGTTTTGCACTCTAACATAAGTGATACTTTACCCAATATTTTCCTTTCTTATTTAGTATTTGTTTAGCTGGAAGGAAATGATATGCATATTTATGGTAATTGATTGTGATTTACCACCAATATGATGATTGTGCATGATTTTCAGTCCATCGAAAAAATATAAGAATTTATAGACCGAGAAGAACATAAAAATTTTCGGCTACAAAATTTCTGGAGGATATGAAATTATGCAAAGTATTGGTATGTGAATTAATAAAATAATAAAATAAAAAAAGCCAAAATAATTTTTTAAAACTCCCAAAGAATATCACGAATACACGTCTAGCTATAACTATAAGTCTATAATAAACATTCATTTGGCACCACACGCATGTTACAGCACATGAGTGTTCAGAATCACCCTAAAATAGATAATGGGATAAGCACAAGACTCACAGCTCATGTGAAGAAGGAATTCGAAACCTCATTAATTATTTTGATTCCAATATGGGTAGGTTGCTATGTGTCCTAGCTACATTAATTTCCTAACATACACACAGAAGGGAAAACAAAAAAAACAAAACCAAAAAAAAAACCCTTAAAGTCTAAATATTATATAATTTTTTTATGTCGTAAATATATATAATATAATAATAATGACCCTCACATGGGTACTTTTATAAATTACTATTTATTTAAAAAATAATATCAAATGTTTTAGGTAAATTTTACCTTTTTAGGTAAATTTTACTTGTACTAGAGTTAAGATATTTAATAATTTTGTGGAGCCGTATGATAGTGATACTCATTTTATTCAAATAAAAATTATTAATTCTTCCGAAAAAAAGAAAAGAAAAAAGAGACAATTAGAAAGGTAGGTTTTATTTGATGGGTAGGTACGTGCTACCAAACTAGGCAACTACCTATCACTACTACCAGTTTCTCAAAAAAACTATCACTACTACCAAACAAACAGCTTGGGATTTTAACTGGTTTAGGCTATAGGTAAATGTTACAATGGCAACAAGTAATTTTCCATTTATTAGAAAATATAACCCTAGTTCAAGAAAGAAAGTCTTTTTTTTTTTTTTTTTTGCTAATCAAGAAAGAAAGTCTTTTCATTTCATCAAGTTCGTACTAATATTTTATTATCTAAAAGAGTTGGTATTGTTGATTAAGAATCAACCTATCACTCTTGGTTTAAGTGTGAACCGCTTTACTAGAAGCTAGCCAAATTTCAAATAATTGACATTAAGACCCAAAAAAACAAAAAATAGTGCTTGGCTTAGCTGTCCTGTGCATTTTGTTACTGATATTAAACTATATATATATATATATATATATATATGATTAAAAAAGTTTGAAACAGTCCAAGCCAATTGGAGTGGCATCCAATACCATATTCAAAGTGAGAGAGGATCAAGAAAAATTCCAAATGCCAATAAACATGAGGAATAATACCTAGGTCACCCATTAAACCATAACTTAAAAGTAAAAGTAAAATATTAAGACAGTATTCATTAACAATAAAAAGATCAAAAAATCAAATTTAACACTAAACTTGTTAATGTCCAGAGAAACCAAGAAACACAAGATTTCTTCATTTCCCAAGCCACACACACACATACAAAAATCAAAACAAACAGTGAAACAAACACAAACTTTGATAGACATGGTCAACCGACTCAACCTCACAGGAAAACACCCAAAAACCAAACGAAAATTACAGAACCCAGAAGAGAGAAAGAGAGATAGAGAGAGAGAGGGAGAGAGAGCTTCTACAATTCTACAAAACCCCACAAATTACAACCAAACAAAACCTAGTACTGGAAATCATAACAAGTGTATATATGTATATACATGATACAAATTTAAAAACCCTTCAAGAAATCTAACAAAAACCACCAACCCAAGAAGCAAAAAGAGAGAGAAAGATAGAGTTAGAGTTAGAAAAACTTACATTGAAGATGAGGCTCTTGTTGGGAGCTTCCCATGCGAAACCACCTCTGAAATCTAAGGTCCAAACCAACACTAAAACCAGACCCAAAATTGCCAGCACGTGTGCCACAAACGTGAAAGGAATAGCCTTTACACCAAGTACCATGTTTCTCTGAACCAAAAAAACTCTATCCCCTCTACCCTGATCTTTGTAAAATAGCTATATACGGAAATGAAAGCAATCTCTTATGGCTAAATATATTCTGGTGGTAACGTCTTTTAATTGCTTGCCTTTTCTTGCTGATTGTTATTTTTAGCTGATTTGACCGTCGGATGAAAATCTTTTTATCATCATTATTGGATGGTTGCTGCCACGTTGATTTCTCTGATTGGGAGAGTACTGTTGGTTTTTGGGGTCTAGGGTGTACCCCACAACTTTGTGTCTTTTCTTCTACCCCTCATTCTTTACTTACCTTTCAACATTTTGCATATATTTCATCTGAGATATTATTGTGCTATTATTATTGTCGACTTTCTGATGTATGAGATAACCTATTGCGTTTCCACTCATACCTAAGACTTCAATACTTATGCTAGCAAACTTTTTTGTGTGTGTTTTTGGTCGTTTTCTCTTTCTTTGGTAAACAACCTCGTGGATGGAATTTGATTCCTTAGGGTTTGTTAGAAATTCATTTATTTTGTTATAGTTGAAAATTTTTTATTAAAAATATTGTAAATAAAAGTAAAAGTTAACTGAAATAATATAATAAAATCTATAAATAGTATCAAAAAGTATGGTGGAACCTATAAATAGTAATAAAAATAAATTACACTTGCTCACTAAATAGGACCTTACTGTTTTATATTTGATTATTCAAATATGATTCACGTTTATTATTAAAATATTGTTTAGCTACCTAGCTAGGCATCTTGGTTTATATTAAAAAGAAAATGAGATTTTTTTTTAATAAGTTCGACTCATTTTTATGTAATTATGTTGATTTGATATTGTATTGAATTGTGTTAAGCGTCGTATTGTATGGATTGAATTGTGTTAACTATTACATCGGATACTTATTAAGCGGTAAATATATAGGAATATCTTATATAAAGAGAGAGAACTTTGGAATTAGTGAAAAAAAATTGTAAATTTTTGAAAAATAATTAATAATATATGGGGAGGAGATAGGTAACTTTTATAATTTATATACATACAGTGAACTTAGACACAATTTGGACCGCAAAGACTAGCAGCTTATGTCATCTGTGACGTCATAATTTTTAAAAAGTAGTGGGGGCTTATCAAATGTTAAATGACAATCGTCCTTTGTTCTTAGCATTGGCAGTTGGCTGTGTTAGTGATGGTGATTTCTTATGATCATGTGGAATGGTACGTGCCTCTTGAGGAAATTGGGCCCACTCAGTGACTCGACTCAACCGTGACTATCATTAAGAGATTGGAGCCAAGCGTATGGATTGGCATCTTTGAATTTTTGTACATCAAGAGATTAGCATTTAGTGACCAGTGAAAATCGGAGGATTTTATAAACAAAGTTTGGTTACAAATTACTTCTTTTTTTTTTTTCACAAATTCCCTGTTAAATTATATATTTTTTCTTATATTATTTATGTTTGTAAAATTTTTATAAGATAAAAAATTAAAAGCTACGTTATCAATTAATTGTTTAAATTGTAAATTTTTATAATTTAAAATTATGTATAAAAAATAAGTTTATGAATCATATAATAAATAACATCTGATTGGCATAAAATTTGGCATGTGTATTAAGAGTGTAAAGAACATGTAATTTAACGATTTTCAAAATATATAGTAATGTTAATTTTTTTTTTTAACAGTTGTGTTCTTAGGTTACAACTAAGTTTGTAATCAAATTTTTTCTGAATTTTATTTTTCAGAAGATAATTACTTTGTGAATTTCAAGGGAGGGGAAAAAAAACTTTCTATAAGCTTATTATTATAATTTGTATGTATCAAAATTCGAAAACTAAGTGTCAAGTAAAGCTTCTTATATTTGTTACGTTGGTTGTGTAAAACTTTAAATTGGAATTTTTCTTTTTCTTTTTTTGGTAATCAAATTGGAAATTTTCACGACCATAATCTTGACGTAATGTTAACTTATAAGTTAGAAAATGGTCCATCATTTCCTGTCTTTAAAAGAACCCTCATTTGGTAAGCTTGTGGCTAATCCTCACTCGTATGTGACATTAGAGCCATTCACATTCCCTCATGACTTGACATTTGACAAATGACAACAAGTTAGATTTAAATCAGAAAAAGTTTTTTATTTTTAGAATCATATATTAGCAAAACCAAGATCTTTTCTTGTAGGATCATGAGGATCAGACCATGCATATACAAACAACCCAACTATCTCACATCAGCCCATCAAAAAAAAAAAAAAAAAACCTATCTCACATCAGTAATATCTACCAAGATTTTACTAAGACAGTCCATCAGAGTTTCGAAGACAGTTCAAGATTTCCAATGAACTCTGACAAAATTGAATAAAAATAAATTGAAACCAATGAAATATTAATTCACTACTATTCGGGCCTAAAAGTTTTAAGGGTGGCAAGGATTACAAATAGGTCGCTAAGCCCAATGTACAATTCATTGAGATCACAAAGAACAAGAGCAACAAGCCCAAGTTCAAGACAACATTTTGGGGCCTTAAATATGGGCTAGAGATTCTACACTACATAATTACCCCCCACCCCCACCCTTCTGTAATGCTACTACTATTATACTGGCTATTAGAAACCCAGGACCGTTTTGTAACGTTCTTCTAGTAATATTATTTGTATTTTTTTAGAAATATATGTGAGTGAAAAAGTATAGAAATAATTGTAACGTTGTTTAAAAACTGAAAAATGTTACTTAAAATGCTATACCAAATGGTCTCCCATTCTTTTTCTTATCTTTCTTTTTTTGAGCTATGGTCAAAACAGTTCCAAGCCCTTAAGAAAACTTTGTCGATTCCTTATAAAAACCATTGAAGTCTGCAGCACTGTTTTGACATAGGCAAAAAGTCATCCAGTCTTACTCTAATAGATCAAGATAGCTGAAACTTTTGAGTTTTGAGGGCTTTTGTTTTCACTCAAATCAGTCACTATTAATAATTCTTCTGCCAGCTATGTAAACTTTTTTTTCCTCTCTGACATCTATATATAATATACAGCTGTTAATTAGGAAATCTCTATTGTTTATAGTCAGTTTGAAACTTTGTATGGAATCCATGTTGTTTAATGTTTAAAGGCACTCATTAATAATCTATTTTAGGAAAATTTTGATATTAATTTTATAAAAAATGAAAAAAAAATTATCAAAACATTAATTGTTTTTTTTCTTTCCTCATAAAAACTTACTTTAACTGGATTGTTAACTAATGCTCTAAGGACACTCGTTAGTATAATCCTTATATATATATATATATATATATATATATATATATGTGAGGTCCAATAATTTGTGGCTCTGGCCCATTTTTACATTGGAGTCCAAGGCCCGAGCCGAGGAAGGTTATAGCCGAGGATAGGTAATAAAAGTCCAAATAGTCTTGAGACTTAGTCGAGGATGATTCTGTCCTCAGCATATCCGAGGTCTCACTAGAAGGAAGGGCAAAAACGGTATAAGAACAGTTTGGAAAAAATCTAAAATATCTAGGTCAATAGAGAAGGGTACGCTGGAAAGTATAACGACCAGGAAAAGCTGCTCTTACTGCCATTCAATACTCTGCACCTGACAGAGCCATACTCTCTAACTTTTACAACCACCCCCAACTACTCTGGATATGGGTTGATGAGACAAGTATCAGTCTTGGAAAAGTCGATCCTACACGTGGACGAAGAATAAGGAACATAGGCTAGTATAAAAGGAAAAGTAAGCAAACCAGAGCAGAGGCTGGGAAAAATGGCCAAAAACCAGAGCCTCCCAGCCCGCCTCCAGGAGAAAAACTCCTATGGCAATCACGATTTAATTATGTACGAACACCACGGAAAACCCCCGTCTTGTGACCGAGACCTAGCCTTTCAAACCCACGCTCTATAAATGATATTGTTTGGACCTTTTTACATGCGAATCCAACATTATTATGGGTCGTCTCAAACTGTGTCCTTACAATATATTTTAGAGTTACTTATAAGTTCTATGTGTTCTCTCTCTCTTTAATTTTTTTTTTTTTTCGAGAAGGACAATGTGTTCTCTTCTGTTAAAAAAATTTAAACTTGAAACAGTATATTTATTGCTAGTATTTTTTTTTTTTTTTTTGAATCCTTTTTGTGAGTATATTTATTGTTATTATTATTGTTTGGATGATATGACTCCCCAAACCCACTCCCACTTTTGTTGGCATTAATTGGCTTGTCCACTGAAATTATGAAGTCAAACCAAACTGTGGAGTAACCACTTTTTTGGGAACGCCTATTCAAAGTTCAAACATTGTCTGATTCATGTTTTAGTTCATGACATTCTTTATAACTTCATTATCTCTAGTATGATTTCATATCTTAAATGTCTAGATAATTTTTTTAAAGCATTTTATTTTTTATGGTAAGGTCTTGTACTCACAGTCTCATCATTTCTATTACTCTTATAAAGAAATGAAGTACAATAGAACTCGTTTGGCAAGCCCATAGACTGCATCATTATTATTATTTTTATTATTATTATTATTATTATTATTTGAGAAAGGACCAGCTAAACTAGTAGTGCAGAACTCCAGTAGCTTAGCTCTTGAGCAAAAAGTTCCTTTTTAGAAAGGTAACATATGGTCCACTCATACATATTAGATAGGATTCCCTTTCTTTGTCTACTCTCATTTTTCTTCCTCTCAACCACTTGTCATTGTCAGATTGTTTTAGGTACCATTTGTCAAGATTTGTGGAAGATCACTAGTGATTTTTGTGCTATTCTCTAAAAGGGCAGTCAAGTCTTAATGAAACTCCACATAATTGTTTGGAGGCTGATGAGTATCAGGAGTACTCATTTGCAGCATGATCTGAAGACGACTGACCCTTTTTGCATGCCAAGAAGACTAAGGAAACCTTTGCAAAAAGCTGGAATGCAACAATGAATAATCAACTGGAAAAGAACTGACAAGATAAAGGAAGAAGATTCCATTTGAAGAGAAGAGAGCATTGGTGTGGGGCTCGAGATATTAGAGGAAGTGAGTTTTGGGTATAAACATTGAAGATCTCTCATTTGTCTAAAAAAGCCAACAGTAAGATTTAACACAAGCTGACACATTTGCGTTATACCTTAAAAAAAGAATTAGTGAAGTTTCAATTAATTAAGACTCATCATAATTGTTTATATAGTCTAAATCAATCAAGTGAACACCACAATTCAACATCAGCTCTCACATGTCAAATACACCCAAAATCAGACAAATCTTGGGCATCACAATTAGTTGGCTAGGAAAAGATCACGACTTGCTGACTAAACGAAAATGTTCCTCTCAGACAGAATGTTGAATTGGCATTTTGCCTTCCAAATAGTGGTCCTTAAGCCTCACGTAGAGCTATGAAAGGCACCTAAGTAACGCTTATGATCCATACATGATACCAACGCATAGAAAGGCACCAAATTGACGCTCATGAACCACATATACGGCACCAACGCATGGAAAAGCACCGAATTAACATTCATGACCTATATTTGGTATCAACAGTTGGAATGATGGTAACAGAATGGGTTGGGGATGACATCCAATAATAATATTGCACCGACAATATTGAATTAAGGAAATAAATATGTACCTTATGGAGAGTAATAATTTTCTTAATTACAAGAGGATGTTGTACATTCTCAAAGATGAACCAAAGTTCTTTTATTTACCTGAAGAAAAGAATAAAGTTCTCTTTTGGCTACTTCAATAGAAGTTAAGAACCGTGTGACTTAAAACAGATACGAAACCCAAAGATACGCTTTAAGACTGACGTTTATTAAGAAAGTCATTTTAAAACATAGAGAAAAAGTGTATCAGAAGTCCAATTTAATGACTGACAAAGAGTACCGTGTAGAACACGTAGCTAGCATGCCAACTACGAATCTTCATAAAAATCACAAAGTAACGGAAAATGCTAATAGTAATCGGTCCAAGTCAATTCAGTATTTCACCAAAGCAAGTCCCTTGAATTTAACACAAATTCTTATCCATTTATTGCTTCAAGCCTTCAAGGAAAGTTTAACCTCAGATTTGTACCCAAAAAAAAAAAAAAAAAGTTTAAGATTCAAATAAAAACTTAATTAACTGACAAATGAAGGGTTTTTTATTTATTTATTTTTTGAACTGATTAAATTATGAAAATAATATAATCGTATCCACAAGGACTTTTTTAGTTTAGTGATCCATGATTGCCCTAACCTATATTTGTTTTCAATTGAAAAACGCAGAAATAACAGCTAGCTACACCCTTAACAAGTAATAAATAATGATCTGGTTCAAGAATTGGGGAGGGAGAGAGAGAGAGCACATGTTCCCACGTGTTTTCACACATTTACAGACCATATAAGTAGTGTATATGACCCAACTAGGCACCAAAAAAATTAATAATTGCGGGCACTTTATGTATCATGCTATGTTGGAAAGGATATGATATTGTTTTTCATATTTTGGGGCAAATTTGTGGAAGCCAATATGCTTTGGTCCACCATTGTCTCATAATTGATTTATTCTAAGGCAAAATATATCATCCTCTAGCTGTGCCTTTATTACACTTCGCGATGCTCTACAATTTTAGTCAAATGAAATCATGTTTTCATTCAGTACTTTCTAAAAGAGAAGAGGGCGAATTGGGAGGATTGAAAGTGCAACTCAAAGAGAGAGACTGAGAGAGGAGATACAAACAATATAGAGAGGTAGGTGCATTATAGAAAAAAGTTCAAATTGTGAAAAATCCTGATGTTTTTAATTGTATCTTTATTAAAGCACATACTTTATAAACCATAATAATTTATAAAAACTTAGCCTATATCTATTAAAAATAATTAGCAAATCGACCTATCTATGTGGAAGAAAGATTTTGATTAGTGCCTACTATACTTAGATAACATCGTTTTACTTTTGAGTGTTTGTCATCTTCTCTTTAAAGCTGAAATCGATTTTAAGAGGGAAATTGAAGTAATGACTACAAAAACTAGATTCTATGTTACTGGTTTTAAACATATAGATTATCTGGTTTATAAGGTATGAGATTTAAAATGACAAAATAAAAATTCAGGGTATTTTATTGGGGAGAAAAACATTCAAGTGGGTAAACTTTGGTTAAAAAAAAGGAATTGTACCACTTCACTAATAATTATACCATTAAACTAAAATGTATAAATTAGGATGGAAACAATATATGATAGAAAAAATATCAAAAAGTTTTTACAAAATAATATTATGCCTATCAGCCTAGGAAAAAAATCCACAGATTAATCTTGTTTAGTAATACGTAGCTTTTGTAAGATTTGTATTTTGTAAATAGAAAAATAAATACTACTACAATTTTGTACATTTATTACTAGAATGTTTTGAATGCATGGTTCATGTCCTTGGATTGGGCATTAAAGTCACACGACGTTGTAACAGTCTGTGGTTAGAAGCATAGCCATTGGCCGTGAGGAACATGAATCTATTTATTGAGAGCAGATCCCCAATAGTAATTCTTTTTTGGCTAAAGAACCCAAATTAATTCCCTTAATGATATTGATCATCCAACCATCTCCTAGAATAGTATAATGCAAAATGAAACTCATTCTTTGAGGGAGATTTGTTACCTTATTTCCATAGCAAAAAATGCCTTTCATATGCATTCAATTTCTATACCAACTCTTTCTCCAAAAAAAAAAAAAAAAAAAAAAATTCTATACCAACAATTCATTTTTTTTTATTATAAAAAGTAATAAAAATTAGGTGACCTGGTATAAGTATGACTCCTACTGATTAGGGAACAAGCCAATAATATAAAGGCCGCATTGAAAACCTGACCTAAAAAAAGATGACTTTCGTATGAGTGATAACGACGTATCATTGAAGTATAGGGCCATTTATGTCATTTGAGGTCTCCCACGCTCGTGGTTTATGTAAGCAAAAAGTAAACCATAATGTGTGATTCCAGACTTTCCAGTCATGCTTCTTAATTTTACAATAATACATGTGGATCGGTTAAACTATGAACAGAGAAACTTCCTTTTCTATACTGCAACATTGCCATTTGTTTTTCCTAGTAATCTCCAACTGCTCACTTCTAAAACTCTACAGAATTTGATTGTCTTAAGCTAGAAATTAGATTTGAAAGGACCGCATGTATTTGTTTGTTTTCAGTATTCTTGTAAAAGTACAGTGGAAGAGAAACCAAACTGCCTTAGTTCTAACAGCAACAAAACAACATTGTCTGCCAAAATCCCAGTGAGGTGAGTGAGACTTGTGATGAACATTTTCTGAGATCCGAGACTCATATAAGACCAAAAAAAATGTTCAAGTCATGGAGCAGGAAGAAGAAGGTCAAAGTTGTATTCAAATTGGAGTTTCAGGCCACTCAGGTATCAGTTTGACAAAGCAAAGGAAAACCATTTCTTTTTCTGTTACTATATGAAGATGGGCTTGTTTAGTTTGGCTAATTGGTTTGAGTTGCACCAAATGTCTCAATTTTTTTTTTTTTTTTTTTTTTATATATTCAATTCAGACATGCTTATCCCACAAATATATATATATATATATATATAGTGTGAATAATCTGATAGAGCTTAGAGCAATTGACAAGATCTTACCTGGTTTTGCATCTCCATTTTCAGGTGCCAAAACTGAAAAAATCAACATTGATGATATCTTTGGTGCCAGAGGATGTTGGAAAGCCAACAGTGAGACTAGAGAAAGCTGCAATTCTGGATGGAACCTGCACATGGGAGAATCCTATCTATGAGACAGTGAAACTCATTAGGGAATCAAAAACAGGAAAACTCAATGAGAAAATTTACCACTTCATTGTTTCAACTGTAAGGAATGGTCACAGCTTCTCATTCTTTTTCTCCTCTTTCTGGTTGGGTTTTCTCAAAAAATTCCTGTGTTCTTGCAGGGATCATCAAAATCTGGTTATCTTGGAGAAGCTTCAATTGATTTTGCAGATTTTGAGGCAGAGACTAAACCATTAACTGTTTCTCTGCCTCTTAAGTTTGCAAACTCTGGCGCAGTTCTGCATGTAACTCTCTTTCTCTCTCCTCTCATACACACAAACACACACACATACATGTTAGAAATCTAATGGTTGAAGTTTCCCAGAAATTGACTCTTGTGTTTGAGTTCTAACTATCAATATCAAAATTAATACAACTTCAGCATCATTTGCTTGTAAAAGACTTCTGTGATTCATCATATTTGACATAATTTTTAAAACAGGTGACAATTCAGAAGATGGAGGAAGATACTGATCAAAAGTAAGTAGGAAGCAATGCACATTAACCTCAATTTATCCACCATAACTTCTTTTTTCTTCTCCTATTCTTTTGTTGTTGTTTTTACCACCCCCTACTTTAGAAAGTTACATTTACACAATTAAGATTCTAAATTCAGAGATGGTGAAGAGTATGGAGCTCAATTACTTACACATGATGAAAGCATGAATAGTCAACCAAGCAATTGCAGTGCAGATGATAACTTTTACAATTTTGCTGAAGTAAGGTCTCATATCATAGAACTTTTCGTAACTTTTCCATAAAAAAGGTTCAAGAGTAGGACAACAACATCAATAAGCTTCAACTCAAACTATCAAAATAGTAGAGACAAATGTCATATCTGAAAAGTAATTGTTGAACTATCTCTTAATTGTTGCACAGGATATGAATCTGAAAGAAGCCACATCTCAGATTGCTGAACAAAATGGCATCTTTAGAGCACCTACAGGCTCTAATGCTGCATTAGCATCATGTTGGGATATCAACTCTATACAAAGTACACAAGAAGATCTTGGATTCAGAAGTAGCGTCCATCAGGAACCCACC
The DNA here is from genome assembly GCF_001633185.2 of Quercus lobata. Taxonomy (NCBI): domain Eukaryota; kingdom Viridiplantae; phylum Streptophyta; class Magnoliopsida; order Fagales; family Fagaceae; genus Quercus; species Quercus lobata. The sequence goes on from NW_022154755.1 coordinate 80,482, forward strand.
AGCTTCCGCACACATAACAGACAAAACTCCATGCCTAAGGGAACATTTGATGCCATCACCACAAAAAAGAATGCGCATCGGAGATCAAACACAGATTGGTCAGTGGATTCAGCTTCGGATGCAAGTTTAGTTGACTCAATAAACAGCCTGGAGGACAATCTTCCAAGAGAAAAGTTACAAGAGGCATCAGAAGATTCCCTCGAAAAACTCAAAAATGAAATTGCTACTCTAAAGAGACAAGCAGATTTATCGGAAATGGAAATACAGTCCCTTCGGAAACAAAATGTGAAGGAGAAGAAACAGGGAGAAAATCTATCAAGACAAATCATTAGCCTTAAAGAGGAGAAAAATGCACTCAAAATAGAATGTGAACAACTCAAGTCACAGCAGAAATGCATTGATGATGCAGAAGCTACAAACAAATTGCAGTCTGAGATTAAGAATACAAGGGTTCAGTTAGAAGCAACAAGGCAAGAGCTTAATTATGAAAAGAAAATAAGTAATGATCTTCAGTTACAGCTGCAGAAAACACAAGACTTGAACTCAGAGTTAATTCATGCAGTGAGAGACCTTGAAGAAATGCTGGAGATAAAAAATAAGGAACTGGCTACAGAGTACAATGATGCCAAGGAAGTAGACTTGTTGAAGCAGAACATCAGCGACCTGAATGGTGAAATAGAATTTTACAGGAAACACAAGGAAGAGCTAGATATGCATACAAAACAGCTCACCTCGGACTATGAGTTTTTAAAGCAGGAAAACCATGATATCTCATTAAAGTTAGAGGAAAGCCAAATACAACAACAGATGACACAAAACGAATGCTCAGCTTCTTTGGCTACTATAAAAGAACTTGAATCCCATGTAGAGATATTAGAAGAAAAAATCAAGATGCAGGCAGAAGAATTCTCAGAATCTTTGATCTCCATCAATGAACTTGAAGCTCAAGTTAAGGGATTAGAGAAAGAACTGGAAAAGCAGGCACTGGGATTTGAAGAAGATCTAAATGCCATGGCAATTGCCAAGACTAAGCAGGAACAGAGAGCCATCCGGTCAGAGGAGTATTATTTTTGTTTTTTTTTTTTTTTTTTTTTTTTTTTTGTTTGTTTTTTTGTTTTTTTTTTTTTTTTTATTTTTTTTTTTTTTTTTTTTTTCTTTTTTTTTTATTTTGTTTTTTCTGATGTTTTATTTTTTTTTTTTTTTTTTTTTTTTTTTTTTTTTTTTTTTTTTTTTTTTTCCTTTTTTTTTATTTCTTTTTTGTTTCTTGTTATTTTCTTTTTTTTTTTTTTTTTTTTTTTTTTTTTTTTGTTTGTTTTTTTTTATTTTTTTTATTATTATTCTCTTTTTTTTTTTGTTTTTTGTTGTTTTTTTTGATTTTTTTTTTTTTTTTTCTTTTGCACGGGTTCCCCGGTCCACCCTCGGATCCCCCGTACCAAAGGGAATGATGCGCTACGGTACAGCATATTACCCGAAAGCACAAAGTCCTTCGCTACTCGACTATCATCTCAGACGAATTGTTTAGAGTTTATCGTTCTCGGGAATTGGTCTAGCGTGCATCGCGCAGCGCTCAACAGCTATCTCGGTTAGTTCCATGAATTTAATCTATTGAGGATTACCAATGTTATACTTGATAATATTTGCGAGTTTAAACTAATAAGGGTTTGTGTTAAAGTGTTCTTCTGCCCAGAATACTGTTAAAGGCAGGCTTAGACTTAATATTCAGACCCAAAGTGGTCGTTGCAAAAAAAAAAAGTATGTATAAAGAAATAAACACATCTTTTATTAAGACAAAAGAATAGTACAGTATACAATAAAAGCTGAAACAAGCTTACATTAGAGTTAACTGCGTAAGCAAAAGAAAAGTACAAAAGAGTGAAGATGATGCCGAGGAGATAGCTCAGAGGAGAGATTGGCTACTGTTCCAAGATGTTGTCTAAGGAAACTATTCCTCGACGCTTCTACATGCCCATAACTCAGGCAGCCAAAGAACCTGACCTCAGGCTAACACCATCTACAGAAAAGGTGCAGGGAGCCGGAAGTTGGGAAGCCCCCGCAAAAATTTGCCTGCTATAAGGCAGACGGCGCTGATGGCGGAAATTCCTTCTTCGGACATACCAAAAATCTGGCATGACCAGAACCTGCTTCGGATTTTGACTAAAAGAGGGAGAAACACCCTTTCCCCTCTCTCGAACTGGAATATTCTCTTGAATTTATGCCTCCTTTGCCTGTACCCCACTATCTGGAGTCTCAGGAAGACACGGCGCCTTTGTGGCGGAGAGAGTTCCTTTGCCCCAACCCTCGCCTCAAACATGATGTACTAGGAGAGGAGACTGAAGGATTTGTGCGAAGGTAAGACAGCTTTCTCTCCTATTTATTCAAAAAGCTAAAGTGGTGGCATTTAATGCACGCAACGTCCCAAGGAACGCTGCGGACAAAATGTCTCCGGCTCGATTTCCCACGCCATCTTCAATATTAAAGGAGCCTCGTGAAGACGCACCTCGAACACTGGGACGCCAAAAAGTACCGCGTGACCAAAGACTACGGAAATGCCTTTAAATCTGTGGGCCTAATAAATTCGCGTCCCAGGCCCGTTCTACATGGAGGCCCACGGACTACGGCCCACGCCGGGGAATAACCGCTGCCGAGGACAACCTCCTGCTCGGAAACTTGTGAGATACCTGAGGAAAGACCAAGTGCGTAAAAAGAGCATAAAGTTTTGGACAGAACTAAGGCCTTATATGGTCCTCGGAATCAAGCCTATGGGGAAACCAAGTACAAAAATTTTTATTATTCCAAGTTTTGGACAGAACCAAGGCCTTGTATGGTCCTCGGACTCAAGCCTATGGGGAAACCAAGTACAAGAACTCCTATTACTACAAGTTTTGGACAGAACCAAGGCCTTGTATGGTCCTCGGACTCAACCCTATGGGGGAACCAAGTACAAAAACTCCTATTACTACAAGTTTGGGACGGAACCAAGGCGTTGTACGTTCCTCGGACCCAAGCCTACGGGGAAACCAACTACTCGGATAAGAAAATGTTTGAATTTTGCAAGATGGGCTACTTGATAAAAGGTCAGGTCACTTCATCCACGGCTTAAACACCCTAAAGGGTTAGGCCCAACGAAGGTGTAAGGAAGGTGCTAGAACGCCCCAGTATTCATTGGCCTAAGAAGGCTGTTCATCTGGTGGGTGATATGTCTTCAAATGGTTATTTCTCACACGGCATCAAGCCTTTAGTTCTCTCCTTGGCTAGCATGGATAAGCAAACGGTCAAGCGCCTTTTAACCTTATCTTCAAAGTCTCTCCAATCTCTGCCTCATTGCTGCTCATACTAAAAGAGGAACTCACTTCAAAAAAAAAAGAATGAAGAAGAAGGAAATAGTAAGGAAGAAATCAATGAAGAAGATGGAGGAGATGAATGAAGAAGATGGAGGACATGAGTAAAAGAAGGAGGAGAAGAAGAGGGGAAGAGATGAAGAGACAAAGAGAGGAGCAAAAGAGGGAGAAGGACAGCACCAGGGCGAAACTGGTGCTGGGAAGACTATAAGAGGAAGGCGGAGGAGGGCACCAGTGAGCAAAGAGAGGGAGAAGCAGAAGCACTTCGCCCCTACCTCAGCCCTGACTCCTAACACACTGGTGCCATGTTAGGTACGCTCGTGAGGAGCCGGGCGGTGCTGATATTGGGTGTTCTCGACTCAGTTAGGCCGAGAATTCGACGTGACGAGCCCCTGCTTCGGATTTTGGCTGAAAGAGAGGCGGGACAGATCTTAAGTCTGCGCCACCCTTGCCCTGATCGAGCCATTTCAAGCTTTATCAGAACATGGTGTCTTGAGGAGGGGCATGGTTCCTTCATCGTTCGTTATGGTAGGCGTATACTGATATGGTGTATAACAAACGGGCTAAGCAGACGCTAAAGGAGGCTATGGGTTTCAGATCTCAGAATGAAGGAAAGGAGTCTGCATGAAAGTGATGGCCTCCTGCTCGCCTTCTTATAGGAAGGGCAAAACAAAGAGTATTAAATGCATTCAAGTTTCCAAAAGAATCTGAAGAAAAAAGAGGCGTCCGTTCCATTTCCCCACCTTATCAGATGAGCCGTCGGACATAAATGAACCTCGTAAAGGGGATTCATTAAGGGCGCGTCTGGGACAGCCAAGCGGTAGGAGTAGATCACGAGCAGATTAAACGGAATCCCTTGAAAACCGGCTAACTTCCTGGATAAGTGGAAAACCGCTCACATAAATGCGGGGTTGAACTAATTAAGCCACATTAAGGGCCCGGGTTTGCCAAAACCCTCCTTTCCAACCCGGAAGTCGGATAGAAGGGTTTTGAGGGGCTATTGTGGGGCCCAATAATTCACGGACCAAGCCCATTTGTCCTTAGAGAGTCCAAAGGCCCGAGCCGAGGAGAACTATGGCCCAAGCTCTACAATGCAGAGCACCAAACATTTTTGTGGTGCAGCCGAGGACAACTCAGTCCTCGGCAGGTCCAAAACCTCACCAAAAGAAGAAGGATAAAACCGGTATAGGGCCAAGCTTAAAAGAGAATCAAAGAATATCCGGGAAAGCTGCTCTCATTGCCATTCAATGCGCTGCCCCTGACAGAGCCGTACTCTTTAGCTTTATCGAACCATCCCCAACAATTCTGGGATTAGACTGATGGGACAAATATCAGTCTTGTAAAGATTGACCCTACACGTGGACGAAGGACAATCAACGCAGACGAGTATAAAAAAAGAAAGTAAGTAAATACAAAAAAGATCCCATCCCACCTCCGAAAAAGAAAGACTACATGGGGGAGAACCTCTCAACAACACCGGACCTCACTGAAGAAAGTCCGTCGTTGGGTAACCGGGATAAGGCCTCAATGGTCCTCGGATCAACTCCGAGGAGTCCCATCCCATAGGGTGCGACGCCTTAGGGCTTAAATGTTCAAGCCCAACTCCTTTTTTCTACAATGAACTCCTCTAAAAACCATGACCGGGCATCGCCCCTTGACCAGCGGCTAGCTTTTCAAGCCCACTCTCTACAAATCATATTGTGAGGGATCTTTCGTGTGTGAGCCCAAAAATGTTAATGGGCCGCAAAGGAATCGTGTCCTTACAATAACCATATTATATTGGTATGTACTTTGCTATTTGATATCTAAAAATCTTTACTCATTACAGAATGCTCAACCATTCATCTTTTAATTAATTTGCATGTAGTTATGTAAATGTCTCAATTGATTCTTTAAAGCTCACAACAAACAATTAAACAAATATTGTGTTAATTTTATTAATTTTTTTACCAAATAAAAAAGTTTTAAAAAATGGTTTGGGTTCGGGTCGGGTCGAGTCAGGTTAACCTGCAAAAAACATGGGTCGAGTCACGGGTCAACCTGTTTTTGCCTCGGGTCAAAACAATCAGGTTTGGGTTAGGTATTTTTTCGGTTGGGTCAGTTGGTAAAAAAATTCTGACCTGTTTTGCTATGTCTAGTGCCAATCAAGTAAACCATAAGAACTCGCTTGAGCAAGCTCAATTGAAGTGCTAAGTCCTCTATTTGCCAAATTAGGAACCTTATTTACTATCGACATTGTTTCTCAACTCATCCCTCACTTAAGCAAGGGCCTTTGCTCAATAGATTTATGGAGCTTGCTTGAAGACACTTCAATTCTCTCCGCCTCCCTAACCATTCTTATACCACTAAAGTAGGATTACTCACATGTTACAAACTACACATATATATACATATACACAATAACTATAATTTAAGCTCTTTATGTTTTGATTCCTTAACAAGAAAAGAAATTTATATGGTCATCTATTAATAGGGGGTCATTGGTCAATATGAAAAATTAGATATGAACTCATCAACCTGCCTAAACCTAATGGGAAAAATGCATGGGTTAAAAGGGAATTCTCTGCCCTTTTCTTCTTTTAACTTAAATGATAGGTTAAAAGGGAATTCCAATTCATGGGAAAATAGGTTAACCTGAGACCCAATTCAACTAAAAATTGAGTTGAATGTTGGTTTGACCATTTGACTTTGACATATTAAAACACAAATTTGTCCAAATTTTATGAGAATTAGTTTAGCACAAGCTCCCTTTTCTAGCTATATTTGTTCAGGTTATTTGAATTGAAAGGTTGCAAACAATATCAAGCTAAAATACAACCCAATAATTGTATTTGTTATTGTTGTTGTTGTACGTAAATGTTGGCACCATACAATATGCATTGAATTTGAAGCAAAAAGATGCATATTTTATGGCTATATCATATAATTATATTGAGTTGTGATGTGCCTTTATGTTAGAATCTATTTCCCTCTCTCCTGTGTGTGTGTTTGTTTCTCAAAAAAAAAAAAAAATATATATATATAAATATATATATATATATATATATATATATATAGAGTCATTGTATTGGTGCATATCTTTCAATTAATAAACATGTGAATTTTCCCCTAAAAAAGATAAACATGTGAATTTATCACGCTCTAATGTAAATATAATATATATATATATATATATATAGGCTTACAAAATGTATATAAGTTTTATTTATTTTTTTAAATGAACTTTTTTTTTTTGAGAAACTTAAATGCACCTTTTGTCTTCCTTATCTTTATCAATTTTGTTTGATTGTATAATTTATGTAAGGACTCAATTTGTAACG